>NW_012112253.1:1104162-1206328 GCF_000951035.1 Colobus angolensis palliatus
AAAAAAAAAAAAAAAAAAAAAAAGACAGAGTAAGAAATCATCAATCACAGCACCTCTGATTAAATGGTATTTTTGCCTCTGGGGAATTTTGCTTGTTAAAACAGATGGAACAGCATAAAGACAGTGTGTGTGTGTGTGTGTGTGTGTGTGTGTGTGTGTGTGTGCATGCGCACCCTTGTGTGTGTGTTATGGCTGTTGGTTTTAAACCCACAGTAAATGTCATCACTGACATTAACATTCCTAGTTTGGCCATTTGTGTAGGGGAAACCAGCTTCTCACTCCCGTGTGGTCCTGAATTGTCCCATTATTTCCAAGGACAATGGGCCGGATGTTCTGGAATGAGGGAAAAAGACCACGAGCTTCCCCAGGAAACCCCATTCCTGTCCCTTCCTTGGAGCAGGGTTGGGAGGACAGGGACAGTGAGGGTGTGCAGCCTTCTGACAACACTCAATCATCTTCATTACAGGACATTATTGTAATGGTCCATTTTTAACATCAAATTTGGAAACAGTCTCACAGGCACCACTGCATTTAAAGAGCTAAATAAGGTACATTTTTTTTTTCTCTTGTCAATCTCTTAGAAATGTTGTAAAGCTTCCAGAAATGCCCTGGAATGTCTGCCAGACAAAATGGCTGTCTTTTGGAAAAATCACCTGAAGGATGTGGATTTCTCAGAAAATTCACTCAAAGAAGTTCCCCTGGGACTCTTCCAACTCGATGTAAGCCTAATAGCCCTTTTTTCTCATTTTCAGCTTTTGAGAAAAATTGCTCCATGTTGCAGTGAAATGTATGTGTTTTCCCTGAGCTTCTGAGACAAATGTAAGGGAAAAAGGTGAAGAAAAAGTTCAGCTATCAAAAATACGCATGGCCATGAACAATGATGAGGGCAGAATATGGACAGCAGAAGCAGCTATGTTAGGTGGTGGTGGGGTTATGGTTCGTATCCCTCAGGACTTTCTTTAAGTCCATGGCCTGCCCATGTATGAGGCTGAGTGGACACTGAGAGCTCCAGGAAGGGCCTTTCCACAGAACCCTGTGTGCCTACCCAGAATAGGGGTGCTTTCTCACTTTAGGTGGTTTTAGGTGGTTGGCTGGTCCTTAGGCAGACAGGCCGTGGATCACACTCATTGCTTGGAGCTCAGGGCCAACCCCAGAAGGGGCCCCATCGGTGCCTGCTAAAGGCATCAGGACAATCTCACCAGGGCCCTGTGGTGGACCCCCAGGCAGAATGCCCAGGCCACCCTGCACAGGCTTCAGCCCCCGCTCCTGCCAGGCCACTGCCAGGGCCCCCACGGGCACTCCTCCAAGGCCCGGTGCAGCCTCCTGTGTGCGGCGACCCCCACAAGGCAGTGAAGGCCCCTTCAGCATGTGTATCCTCAGAGAGGAGGGGCTGTCATGTCCTAGGCTCCTGACAAGCACAGGGCAAAGTCAGGGACCCGGGGACAGGACTTTTCGCTTCTCAGAAGAAAAGAGTCATGCGGGGGTGCCCTTGGGGGGGTCCCACATCCTACTCTTCTCAGGGTACTCCTGGCCTTCAGTCCTTGTCCACAGCCCTTGGGCCCCTGTTCTGAGTCTGTCTTCTCGTATTTCACACCAACAACTAACAGGCTTGGTTTTTGGGCTTCCCCCAAAGCCCAGAAGCAGCAAATCAGGAGAGGCAGAGCCTTGTCCAGCGCTTCAGCGTGGGCCTGTGGGAATGTGTCTGCTCGAGGTCTTTTTCTCCACACTGGGAAGGGGTGGATGGGTATGTAGGAGACTTGGAGGGCCCTGAGGCCTGGCACATGGCAGGGTCTCCATAGAACTTCAGCAGGTGGGGGCTGGTTGCAGTGGTTCTGATGGTGGCGTGAGCCCCTTCACCAAGGAAGGAGACAGAAGCACCAGGAGGAGAGAATTTAATGTGGGGCAGCAAACAGCCTGTGGCCCTCCTGAGGTCACCCTGGTTGGGGGGGGGATAGCTGGTGGCTGTGGTGATGTCCTCAAGCAGGGAGATAACATGTCTAAGTTACTCCTGTAAAGTAAAACATGGGCCAGGCATGATGGCTCAGACCTGGGCACGGTGACTCAGACCTGTACTGCCAGCACTTTGGGAGGCCAGAATGGGAGGATTGCTTGAGGCCAGGAGTTTGAGGCTGTAGCAAGCTATGGTCACACCACTGCACTCCAGCGTAAGCAGCAGAGCGAGACCCTATCTCTAAAAAAGTAGATATAAAAAGAAATAATAACAAAAAAAGAATAAAACATGTTCAGGTACAAGGTAGCCCCTCATCTCCCTTGGTGACTGGGTTTCCTGTAGGGTCTGTTTGCAGTAGGGCTGAGGGAGCGCTACCCACGAGGGGCACCCCAGACACGCTGATAATCCTGAGGGGCCCAGCTTGGGACTGTGTCGGCTAGCAGAGGGCACGAGGCTAGGGCGCTTACCCTTGGTGGTGCTGCCACCCCTGTCCTCAGACCTGGGCCGGCCCAGGAGGCCACCCACCGGGAGGCGACAGACACCAGCACTGTGCTGTATGCCCCATGCCACCCCCACCAGCCGTGACCCGGTGTCCTCCAAACCATAAGAGTCTGGCACTTTCCCCGGAGAGACCCACCAATAATCAGCAGTCTTAAGAATCCTTAATACTGACAGCTACTTGGGCTCCTTTCACTCTAGAATAATTGCCTCTCACTGCCTTTGAGGGAAGAGCTCCTGTAGATAGATGGCCCCATTGCTCTATTTGATATTGTTTCATGAGTTTGAAGAGACTGCTGGGCCCTACACAACTGGCATCTGCATGAAGGCAAATTGGTTGGAATCGTTTGACTGCACGTGGTCGGGAACTGACTGGCTCTTCCGTCTCTCCTCCCTTCTTGTATCTGATGCCATCTTAGCTTCTCTCTCCCTCCCTCTCTCTCTCAGGCCCTCACATTCTTGAGGTTACAGGGGAACCAGCTGGCGGCACTTCCACCTCAAGAGAAGTGGACCTGCAGGCAGCTCAAAACCCTGGATCTCTCCAGAAACCAACTTGGCAAGTAAGCAGGGGCCTCTCCTCCCCAAAGCGTGTATGGGGCCACAGTCGAGCAGGTCCTCGGAATGGTGGCAAGCGAGTCTGCAAGGGCTGCTGAGCCACCAGCTGGGGGCTTAACAACAGAAATCACTGCCTCACAGCCCTGGGGGCTGAAGTCCGAGGTGGCGGCGTGGGCAGGCCTGGCTGGTGTCTCCTGAGGCCCCTCTCCTTAGCTGCAGGTGCCGTCTTCTCCCTGTGTCCTGGCGCAGGCGGGCCTCTGTTTGTGTCTGTGTCCTAATCTCCTCTTCTTATAAGGACACCAGTCGGATTGGATTAGAGTCCATCCTAATGACCTCATTTTAACTGAGTTACCTCTTTAACAGCCCTGTCTCCAAATACAGTCACATTCTGAGGAACTGGAGGTTAGAGCTTTGACATAGGAATTTGGGGGGACACAGCCCATAATGGTGTCCTTTCATTTCTAATTTTTAGTCTCCTGGAGAATTTTGTCTCTCACTTCAGCCTGAGCTGTAATTCTGTTCAGAAGTCTCTGCTGATCATTAACTGAAATGGATGCATAATTGAATAAAGGCACCCAGCCCCAAAGCCTTCCAATAGGTGGAAAGCCAGGATGAGCCCAGCCAGCCTCTGGAAACCAGCCACCCCCATTCATTTGCAGAAGGCCACTTCTGCAGTGTCATGGTGGAACTTGCACCCCAAAGAGGACTTCTGTGGGGGGCAGTGTAAAAGGCAGCCGCCACTGCAACGTGCACCCCTGGCAGGCCCTGAAGAGCTGCACCTGAATTTCCCCCTATCTCCGTGGCTTGGCATTATAACATCACAACCAAAAGAGTAATGTTTTTGTCATGCTGTCCTCAAATTTTCTCTTTTTCCTCCGCACAGAAATGAAGATGGACTGAAAACAAAGCGTATTGCCTTTTTCACCACCAGAGGTCGCCAGCGCTCCGGGACTGAAGCAGGTGTGTGTTGGTTGGGAGATGTTGGTGTTCCCAGATGAGATAGCCTGGGTAGCCTGGTTCCTGCTCCACCAAAGTGGGGATCGCCCTTATCTTGAGCCTTCCCCTTCAATGCCCTGTTGCAATGCCACAGATATCCATGTTCAAATGACAACCCTGCACATGAGCTATGCCCATTCCTTCTGTCCCACGTGTGACACTCAAGTATCCTCAAGCCCTGCTCTCCTGCGTGGAGGCCAGTGATGCCAGCAGCTAACGTATGCAGCTGATCTACACACCAAGCAGTGCCGTAGACAGGTTATGTATGTGAGAGTCTCTCGTCCTCACAATGTGAAGTATGGGCCACAGTTCCCCATTTTGCACCTGGGGAAACTGAAGCTCCCAGGGTGTCTTAGCTCGGCTGCCATACCAAAATACCATCGACCGAGTGCTTCAACAGTAGACACTTATTTTCTCAAAGTTCTGGAAGCTGGATATCTGACAGGAGGGTGCCAGCACTGTCAGGGGCTAGTGAGGGCCTTCTTCCTGGCATCCTTCTCTCTGGGTCCTGAGATGGTGGAGAGAGCAAGGACTCTGGTCTCTCTTCCTTTTCTTTTTTTTTTTTTTCTTTGAAACTGAGTCTCACTCTGTCACCCAGGCTGGAGTGCAGTGGTGCAATCTTGGCTCCCTGCAACCTCCACCTCTCAGGTTCAAGCTATTCTCCTGCTTCAGCCTCCTGAGTAGCTGGGATTATAGGCATATGCCACCACACCTGGCTAATTTTTGTATTTTTGGAGATGAGTCACCACACCCAGCCCCTCTTCTTATAAGAATGTTAATCTCATCATAGGGGCCCCACCCACGTGACCTCATCTAAACCTAATTACAGCTCAAATATCCCATCTCCAAATAGTAATTTTGTATTTTAATACAATATAGGATGCCAGGAAGAAGGCCCTTACTAGCCCCTAACAGTGCTGGTGCCCTCTTCTCAGATATCCAGGGTTTCACCATGTTGGCCAGGCTGGTCTTGAACTCCTGACCTCAAGTGATCTGCCTGCCTTGGCCTCCCAAAGTGCTGGGATTACAGGCATGAGCCACCGCTCCTGGCCCCTCTTCTTATAAGAACGTTAATCTTATCATATGGGCCCCACCCTCATGACCGCATCTAAACCTAATTACAGCTCAAATATACCATCTCCAAATAGTGTCACATTGGGTATTAGAGCTTTGACATTTGAATTTGGTGGGGGGCAGGGGACACAGTTCAATCCTTGGCATAGGGACTGACTGATTTGTCCCAGGTCATGTGGCTGCTTCTCAGTAGCAAAGTCAGGTTTCATCCCAGGACTATGGGACTTCAGCTCTGGACCAGCAGCTCAGTGCTGTTAAGTCTCTGTTGACACACGATGGCATCTTGCAAAGCCCACATGGATCACGGCCACCTTTGGCCTCACAGGCTGAGGTGAGGCCGAGGTTGCACAGGGGCTTGTGGTCTTCCCCAAAACTCATCAGAGACAGAAATTTTCCTAGTTTTTGTGCTGGTCACACAACAAGGCCAGTTCAGCACAGAGTACATCTAGGGAAACAAGCTCTTTTTGTTCCATTATCTTCTGTGAGACGCAGGGGAAGGTATGGAGCTGTCCCTTCCATTAAACAACCAGCTCTGCTTCTTAACCTCAAAGCTACGACTTCCAAAGCCAGCTCCGCTCACAAAAATATCCCTCAGGATGCTAGCCCAGAAAACCAGAACTCACGTCCAAGTCGTTTTAAACATAATACAGCTTTCTTCTTCAGTTTGATAGATGGTTGTTGGCAAGTACGGATAGTGTGAGGTAGGGATGAGCGACGCCACAGAGGCGAGGACACATTTGCAAGAGGTGAACTAGGGAGTCTGCCACTGCTACGCTCTTGGATGAACTGGTGTGCTTGTGTGTTGAGTATGATACACATAGAGATCTGTCCCATAAGAGCATGTGTGTTTATATGTGAGTGAAAAAGGTGTATCAGTGGAACAGATAAGAGAGTTCAAAAATAGACCTAAGTAAATATAGAAATACATCAGGAGTCCCCAGCGCCCCGCAGGCAGGGAACAGGTATTGGTCCGTGGCCTGTTAGGAACCAGGCCACACAGCAGGAGGTGAGCGGTGGGCAAGTCAGCATTAGCTCCACTTCCTGTCAGATCAGCGGCAGCATTAGATTCTCATAGGAGCGTGAACCCTATTGTGAACTGCGCATGTGAGGGATTTAAGTTGTGCCCTCCTTATGAGAATCTAACGCCTGATGATCTGAGGTGGAACAGTTTCATCCCTAAACCATCCCCTTCATCAGTGCTGCAGTCCATGGAAAAACTGTCTTCCACAAAACCGGTCCCTGGTGCCCAAAAGCTTGGGGACTATTATTATATAATATGTGACAAAGACAGAATTTCAACTTAGTGTAAAAGGATGCTTGCTTGCTTTAATAAATGGTGTTGGTATTCCCACCTGGAAGGGGGACAAAACATGATACTAGATTACAAAAATGTCTATGTGGTAGGAGGTTTAAGTATAAAAAAAAGAAAACAATAACATTTAAGGAATATAGGTATAATTTGGCTATGAGGGAGATCTTTAAAATCTAGTTGGAAAATCTATGAATAATTTTTTTAAAAGACTAAAATTGTTGGCTTCATAAACATTCAAAAATTGTGTGCAGTGGGAAGCATCATAAACAAAGTTATAATGCAAACAGACTAAGAAGAAATATTTGCAACACAAATTGTTGCAACACAAATTGGCTTAAGTCCTTAATATACAAAGAATGCTTACAAATTGATTTTGAAAAAAAAAGACAACACAATAGGCAAAAAAATGGCCAAGGGATATAAACAATTTGCAGAAAAGGAAGTCCAGAGGGCCAGGAAACAAATGAAAATGTCCTTAACCACATGAATAGGGAAATGCAATTATGAATTTCATAACTGATCCTTTTATAAATGAAGGGCCTTAGGACTTTAGAAATTGAGTCCAGACATAGGGATTTCACTTGGAAGGAAGGGGAAACAAACACCGTCTTCTCCTTCATGCCAGACGGGATGATGGGTATGAGAACAGGAGCTAGTGTAGACCTCGTTCATGCAATCCACTTGCTGTGTGCATTAGAAACGTGTCTCCAACTTAGAAATGCCGAATCCTTCCTGGGACCATGGAGGAGTGTGCAAGGAAGTGGGCTCAGCACTCAATGAGACGCCAGAGGGGAAAGTCACGGGCAAGCGTGGAAAAGCACCATAGGAGCATGCGCAGTACCAATGTTCCAGAAAATGACAACTGGCGGCCCACAGGAGTATGTCTGGGGAGCCATGTGAGGGAGGTTCTCTGGCAGAGGTGAATCTTGTCTTTGGCAGATGACAAAAGCCTCTTGATTCTTTAAACTTCATCTAGAAAGTTGAGACCCACACTTGAGTGAAAAGAAGGAGGCTCCTTTTCCTCAGTAGGGTTATTTTCTCAGGGCCATGGACTCTTGGGTAAGGAATTATCTATAAAAGACAGCTTGTTTGCAGAAGGATAGTAAAATTCCAAGTAGATTTATGTACATTCAAGTAGTTATATTTGTGCTGTGGCCTCATCCAAAAATAATTTGGATGGCCATTTTTACAGTAAAAATCAGACCAGCAGAGTCATAAATAACTTATGAATAAATAATTACAGTTCATAAATACCCCGAACTGTGTTCTCCCCAGCCCAGTGCCCATCGTTTTTGACACCGGGCTGGGAGGTCTGTTACAGGTGTTGCGTCTGCAATCATAGCTCATTATTTCACCCATCTCTTACCTAAAGAGGCTTCATAAACACCGTAGCGAAACTTTAAAATTGGAAAGCACAGAGGCCAGGTGTTTAGAATGTGTTCTCTGGGGAAAAAGTAAGCCTTTCTCATTATTGATGTTCTTTCATGAAAATGTGAATTAGGGCAGGCTAATATTGATCATCTTTTTTCACTGAAGAAAAAAAAAAAAAGGAAGCTTTTTGAACATTTCCTTACCTAACAAGGACTCATACAAAGCCATCTTTAGAAGGCTGGTGGTTGCAGGGGCCCCTGCAGTGAGTTCCATTCACAGTGCAGCTAACTGGGCAGATTTTCCAGGCGTTGGTTTTGGTATTCCATTATCGGCTCTCCCTGAATGTTCTTGGAGGCCAGGTTACCCATTACCATTGTTATTGCAGCTACATGTGTGGAGGAAATTCAGAGCCGAGGCCGGGTAGCTATGATCAAGGGCAACCGAGCCTGGTTTCAGCCCAACAAAAGAATCCTGGCTTCTCTATTTTCCGTGTTTGGCAGGGGACCCTATGAGAGGGCTTTGAGGCAGTTGTTTTATCTTGAATTCTCTGAGCTCCCAGGCATGCTGTCCTCCCCGCTCTCCAGGCCTTAGTAGAGAGGATAAAGGCACTTCAGAGATTCTGCTGAAATCCAAACCTCTGATTCCCATCAGTGTGCGTTTCCAAGCTCTTTCTCAACTCAAATGCTCTGGTGCCCGTGGAAACAGCACATTTGACATGATTTTCATGGTAATCTCACAGTTAGCCTAATTAATAAAGTCACTTAAACACTAAACAGTTGGCTGGTTTTTCAAAGAATGTCATCTTAAGAAGCATAAAAATAGCCAACTGTAGTATATTTTCATTAACTAGCTTTTTTTCATGGAAAAAGCAATGCATGTATATTTTAAAACACCGTTTTTGAACAGTAGCAAAGGGCATGGGATAAATATTCAGTCCTCTAGTAATTCCTTTCCCCAGAGACAACTATGGAATTCAGTGCATCTCTGGTAACCATTGTGTTCCTGTCTAACAACTGTATGTAACCTATATGCATACACATATGCAGGTGTGGTGTGTGTGTATATAACATATACATGGTGTGCATGTATGTGCATGCATGTGTGCAGACATTTCCTGGTACAGTAAAAAGCCTTCTAGATATCTGGTTCTGAACTATTTTTTTTTAGACAGAGTCTTGCTCTGTTTCCCAGGCTGGAGTGCAGCGGCACAATCTCGACTCACTGCAACCTCCGCCTCCCAGGTTCTAGCAATTCTCCTGCCTCAGCCTCCCGAGTAGCTGGGATTACAGGTGCCCACCACCACGCCCAGCTAATTTTTGTAACATTAGTAGAGATAGGGTTTCATCATCTTGGCCAGTCTGGTCTTGAACTCCTGACCTCATTATCCCCTTGCCTCGGCCTCCCAAAGTGCTGGGATTACAGGCGTGAGCCACCATGCCTGGAGCACCTTGCCTTTTCAATTGATGGGTAGCTCTTGAGTATCACTTCATACCCCCGTACATGTAGACCTGCCCCATGCTTTGTAATAGCTGCAATTATTCTATTGCTCATTGAACCAACTGTGGCTGGACACATAGGTTGTCGTAGATTGTCCTCTATCTCTGCCACTGAGTGTCCTCATTCTCACATCTTTGCCACACATGCATGTAAGGCTGTCTGTAGAATGAGAATTGCTAGGTTGATGAGGTGAGTATTTTGTTTTGATAGGTTTGCCAGAATGCCCTCTGGAGGTTGCATCCATTTATACACCCACCTGGTCACCACGCTGTGACGGTCCAAAATTATTTTTAAATGCAGTCTGCTTTGCCCTGTCTTTGCAGCATGTGTGCTGGAATTTCCGGCCTTCCTAAGTGAGTCTTTGGAAGTCCTTTGCCTGAACGACAACCACCTCGATGCAGTCCCTCCCTCAGTTTGCCTACTGAAGAGCTTATCAGAGCTCTATTTGGGAAAGTAAGTACACATCTGGAGGGGCCGTGCTGGCTCTGCTGGCCCAGAGAGGCAGAACACCCATCCCTAAACCAACTGGGACACAGAAAGCCAGGCAGAAAGAAGCCATCTACTTTCCAAGAAGCAGTAGTAGGATTTTAGGAACAGGGCTTGATCAAGGAGGTGGGGAGAGAGGAAGATGGAGTAGCGATGCAATGATACACACTTCTGCTACATCACTCGGGCTGTGATAAGGAGAACCACTCAATCATTCATCCTTTCATTACTGAGCTCCCATTGCATGCCAGCTACTGCCAGGGGTTCTAGGCAGTGTGCAAAGCTTGATGAGAATGTAAAATGTTATGTTAATATTAAAGTGGCATGGCCTTTTCAAGAAGAGGTAGTGATCATCTTTATGGTGATGTAATTAGTAGCAGAGACAGGAAAGCTGGGGGAGGGGACTCAATTCTAAGCCACGGTGATTTGCAGAAGACAGAGCTGCCCTTTCTACCACTGATGCTCCAGGAGAAAGGCTTTGGAATTAGTGTTGAAATCAGGGTCCAAAGTATGGGGTCTGGGGTGCAGGCTGCAGAGGCTGACAGGAGCCACGTGTGTGTGTGCGTGTGCGTGTGTGTATGTGTGTGTATGTATTATCTCGTGGTGAGCACATCTGTCTTCAGCAACCCTGGCCTCCGGGAGCTCCCTCCTGAGCTGGGGCAGCTGGGCAACCTCTGGCAGCTGGACACTGAAGACCTGACCATCAGCAATGTGCCTGCAGAAATCCGAAAAGAAGGTAGGGCTTCCCCAGCCCTGTCCCCTGCCATCACCTGCTTGGAAAGGCAACTTCAGTCCACTTGTTAAGTTCTGGGGGTGGAAATAGTTGGTGACCCATGGAGCCCAGCTCCAGGTTTGGCAAGATGCTATAAAATTGCCCCTAAAGCAATCGTTACTGAGGGTCACTATATTGAGAAGGACCAGGTGAAAAAACTGTGACCTCCTAGGCAGCAAGGACTTTGTCCATAGGTTCTTGCCTTTTAGAGTTGACTTTGGGGGTCATTAGTGTCACGCCTTCCCTCCACCTGATCCAGTAGTCTTCCTTAACTGTCCCTACTAAAACACGAAGAAAGAGTTCCTTCACAACAGGATTTGTGTCCTAAGAGATGTAAGCATGTTCCCACACAGCTACCCTTCCCCGTAATGATTCTACACAGGCCCCAAAGCAATGCTGTGTTACCTGCGTGCTCAGCTGCGGAAAGCGGAGAAGTGCAAGCTGATGAAGATGATCATCGTGGGCCCCCCGCGCCAGGGCAAGTCCACCCTCCTGGAGATCTTACAGACGGGGAGGGCCCCCCAGGTGGTGCACGGAGAGGCCACCATCAGGACCACCAAGTGGGAGCTCCAGAGGCCGGCTGGCTCAAGAGCCAAGGTCAAGGATGGTCGGCGTGCAGACTCCCTGTGGGTGGGAGGGACACCCCTTGGACTCCTTCTCCCTTCTCCCCAGAGAGCCCAGGATTTTCTCCGCCTGGTGTCCAAAGCTCAGGACTTTTGCAGGAGCCACTGTGTACTGTTCCATACCAGCTTCTGCCAAGAGCAGTGAATCATTTCTTAATGTGACCTTGTGGTTTTTTCTTTTTCTTTCCTTTTTTTTTTTTTCTTTTTTTGAGACAGGGTTTTACTCTGTCACTCAGGCTGGATGCATCCTCAACCTCCCCAGCTTAAGCAATCCTCCCACCCTGTATGTTTCTGTTATAGTTACTTGAGGCTCTGAGACAGTGGTTCTTAACCCTGGCTATCCGTTAGATTCCCTTGAGAGGCTTTTAAAGATAGCAATTCCCAGGCCTCACCTCACTGCTCTCTGACCCCAGGGATTCAAGTTCAAGTGGTCTGGGGTAAGGCACCCCCAGGACTAAGAGCTAACCACTGTTGCAGGCAGTGAAACACACCAGCATCTGCCCCCTCTGCCCCAAGGAGGCTAAAAGCACTCCGGGACTTACTGTCCTGCCCTCTCTGACACCTGCTTTCACCCCAGATTCTGAAAAGTCCTGTTTCTAAGCCCTACTTAAAATGAATCCATCATTGCTTGAACCCGGGAAGTGGAAGTTGAGTGAGCCAAGATCATGCCACTGCACTCCAGCCTGGTGACAGAGCAAGACTCTGTTCCAAAAAAAAAATTGAATCCATCCATAAACCTCTTAATCATCCTGCTTTCCATTCAGTGCCAGGCAAATGGAAATGAACATTTTCCTGTTCATGAAACAGCGAAAAGAGCCCATAGACTATTGGTGGGAACTCCATCCCTGGAATAGAGCAGGGGCAATTAGCCCTTTCTCTGAGCTCGGAGAACGAACACACATAGATAAGGCCATCCTCATCAACTATATTTGGATTTCTGCCACCCTGTGGTTTCTCGGGATCCAAGGGGCAAGGAGGCTGCTTCATTGTGGAAAACTGAGGAGGCTTGAGATCCAGATGTTCCATGATTTTCCCCCAAAACTCCCATGCGCAGTGCCAGCGTCTTCCTCACACAACCCCTTTCCAAACCTGGTTTGAGAAAGTAGGCATTTAAGCTGTGCATCTATTCTAACACGGACTCAGAAGTTGGTCCTCTAAAGGATGAAGTGCTGCCTGTTGGGGCCAGTACAGTCAAACACAACAATCAATGCCGGGCCAATCCTAGAACATTCCAAGAGCAAATCTAGCTGACTCAGTCTGAAGGTTCTCTCCAGGAACCAGAATCTTCTGCATTCTCTCCTACTTTGCCTTTTTCTTAACAATTATGTAATCTCATTTCTTGTCTTAGCTTCCTCTAGCTGAGGCCTGAGAGGTGAATTTGTGCTTCTATTTTTCCTGACCTTCAGTCCCCACTTCCTTTCTGTGATGATTAAAGCTCCCCCACCCTTTAGTGGAAGGACGATCCTGTGAAGGCTGAGCCCGCAGCTCTCTGCGTGGCCAGCCTTAGCCCGTTGAGAACAGCTGTTTTCATCTTTATACAAAACCAGGTCAGCACGCTGTGTCTTGGAGGCTGACGCTGCCTCACAGAGATGACTCCTTTCTGTAGAAAACTGCAGCCTTAACTTCCAGGGCCAGACTCTTACCTCATGCAATGATAGAGAAACCACCGTTTACACAGCCGTTCCCGGCAGCCCGACAGCTCATCTTTTGTTTGATTCCCACAGGGTGGGAGGGAGTTTCCCAGCATCCTTGGTGGGCGCCAACCTCTGACCCCCATAAGTTCAGAGGCCCATCTCCTCCTCTTGCCCTGGCACACAGGGAGGCTGAACCCCAGTGCAAGCCATGACATCAGAGCCCAGCTTCCTCCCACAGGGCATCCCCTACCCATCTGCAGGCCAGACGGAGCCAGGCCCTCTGACGTCTGTCCAGGGCCTGGCCTCTGCTCTGCTAGGAGTAGACAGAAGTCCCACTCCCATGCCACTGGGCCCCTTGTCCCTCCCCTGGATAACTGCTTCCTAAGAAACTATAGGGTGTCCAGAACTTTTCCACGGTTGGTTTTTTTCAGACCCCCAAGTACAGCTTCCAGAGTTATCAGTTGTCTCTCTTTGATTGACTGAAGTCTTTGTCTCTAAAATGCCTCCCTCTCACTGCCCTGTTGCTCAAGTAGGTTGAGTCTGTGGAGTTCAACGTCTGGGACATCGGGGGACCGGCCAGCATGGCCACTGTCAACCAGTGCTTCTTCACAGACAAGGCCCTGTACGTGGTGGTCTGGAACCTGGCACTGGGGGAGGAGGCCGTGGCCAACCTCCAGTTCTGGCTGCTCAACATCGAGGTGAGGACACCAGACGCCAGCCCTGCCATTTCAATTCCCAGAGCTTCGTGGGTCCGACTGCTTTTCTCAAGCATCCCCTCTACTGAGAAAAAAAGGAGCTATGTTCCACGGAGATCCCCAGAACCGTGGTCCTGCTTGCTTTTCACAGTGAGGCACTTGAAACCTTTCTCTGCTGAGGGCTGGTGGTGCTCTTGTAATTTCCCTGCTTTCCTTAAATTTAGGAACCCCCACCCTTGGATCCAAAGGGGAGCAGGGTTCTCTTCCTGTTATAAAGATGTCCTTGTCTCCCTGCCTCTGATGGCTGCTGTCATGTCTGAAGGGTCGGAAATCCCTCCCCACAAGTCCAACTCAGCACCCTCTGCAGAGAAGGTCATAGAACACCATAGACACCCCTCAATGCAACAGTCCCTCAGGGTTTACAGAGAATGAGGAGCACAGGTGCTGCCTGGGCTGACATTCCTATAGCAATCTGTTTTGCATTACTATAAAAGACTGACTGAGACTGAGTAATTTATGAAGAAAAGAGGTTTATTTGGCTCACAGTTCCGCAGACTACACAAGCATGGCTTCAGCATCTGCTTGGCTTTTGGTTAGGCCTCAGGAAGTTTTTAGTCATGGCAGAAGAGAAGGAGAGCCAGCATGTTACATAGTGAGAGAGGGAGCAGGAGAGAGAGGAGGAAGAGCCAGGCTCCTTTTCACAATCAGCTCCTCCGTGAACTGACATAGGGTGAACGCATTCATTACCGCAGGAGGGCACCAAGCCATTTATGAGGGATCTGCCTCCATGACCCAACCTCCCATCAGGCCTCACCTCCAACACTGGGGATCACATTTCAACATAAGATTTGGAGGAGAAAAACATCCAAACCATCTCAAGGCTGCAGATTGGTGGCTGAGCAAGGGCTGTGGCATCCAGGGTCAGCACAGCTGCACAGCTGGGAGCTCTGTCCTGTCCCTTGTTCAGTGAACAGAGACGATACTCAGCCGTGGGGTTCTCTGTTGCAGGCCAAGGCCCCAAATGCCGTGGTGCTGGTGGTCGGGACACACCTGGATTTAATTGAAGCCAAGTTCCGTGTGGAAAGGATTGCAACGCTACGTGCCTATGTGCTGGCGCTCTGCCGCTCTCCCTCCGGCTCCAGGGCCACAGGCTTCCCAGACATCACCTTCAAACACTTACAGTGAGTGCCCAGCCTCTAGCAGCTCCCACCTTCATGTGGGTGCCAGTCACTGATCTTTCCTGGGATCTGCTTGCAGAGAGCTCCTGAGGCTGGGTGGGGCTAGGCCCCTTCCCTGGCCAAGGGGGGCAGTCCACAGAGCTGACCCAGCCTTGGAGAGGGTGAAGACCTACCAGACGGCTGGCTGGGTGAGGCCTGGAGATGCCCCCTCTTTACTTCCTTTCTCCCCCATCCCCGCCCCAAGGGCCAGTGCTGAAACTGCATGGTGCCCATTGAACCAGGTGACTGAACGTGAGCACCACCCATCCAATTGCTGCCCATCTCATTTGTTGATCACTGATCAAGGACAGACCCTGGGGAGGGAGGACCTAGCCCTTGCCTTGGGTCTCAGTGGTCCTGATAGCAGCCTTTGAGTTAAAAAAGGCCAAGAGTTGGGAGGGGCTTTGGGGTGGGCATCATGACGTGTCCATGCAGATAAGTTCAATTGCCCTGGGCTGACCTCCTGTCACTGGTTGTGGGAATTGTTTGCCACCTCGTAGATGAAGAAGCTGAGGTTCAGCAAATTGTGTGCCCTAATGGGAGTAAAATATACTGCACATTGCATTAGCTGCCCTGGCGGCTCTCAGATTCCCTCGCCCGGGGTGGAGTGTCACGGGTATTGGTGCGTGGGTCAGCCTGGGACACATTGGCCTGGCTCGGAATACGGGATGAGGCTGTGAGGAATTATTGCTTTGACCTTGAGAAAGTCCCATGGGGTCTGTGATAAGAGAAGCCCTGGCTCTGGGTCAGAACCCGAGACCAGCCTGCGTGAGCCTGTGCCTGCCCAGCTTGTGCCCTTGGGGGTCTCAATGTACCTCTGCACCTCACTTTCCTTCTCTGTGAAGTGCCATGTTTAGTCTAGGAAGACAGACTAAAGCGACAGTGTGGGGCACCCAGCACAGTGATTTGCACAAAGCAAGGCCTCAGTAAACTTCTTGTGTTGTCTTTCATGAGTTCTCCAGACTTGCCAGCATTTAGGACAAACCTCTTGGGAAAACAGAGAAGCTGCAGCACTTCCTCAGAGTGGGGCATGATGAGTAAAGATGGGTCTTTTTGCACACAGTGAGATTTCCTGCAAGAGCCTGGAAGGCCAGGAAGGGCTGCGGCAGCTGATCTTCCATGTCACGTGCAGCATGAAGGATGTGGGCAGCACCATCGGCTGCCAGCGACTGGCAGGGAGGCTGGTGGGTACCTCACTCATCCAGCTTAAACCAGTAGGCCTGCTTCCCATTGTTGGGGATCCTCACTTCCCCTCTCTCCTGTGAAGCCCATGTCCATGTGGCAAGACTCAGTGGTTCCTGGTGAGGGAGGGTCAGGATGGAAGATAGTGGGTGGACATGTCCCACCCACTCAGGCCACAGGGGCCGGGCAGGATCTGCCCCAGCTGGCGGGCATGCCTCGGGACTTGCCTCGTCCATCTGTCCCCCAGATCCCCAGGAGCTACCTGAGTCTGCAGGAGGCCGTGCTGGCAGAGCAGCAGCGCCGCAGCCTGGACGACAACGTGCAGTACCTGACAGACAGGCAGCTGGAGCAGCTGGTGGAACAGACGCCCGACAATGACATCAAAGACTACGAGGACCTGCAGTCAGGTGGGTGGGGCTGGGGTGGGCGGCCAGGTGCCCGTGAGAAATGGAACTGTCTGTACTTCAGCTTGGCCCTCAGCAATGAATGAGAGACCGATAATCAGCCTGTGTTTCTGTCTTCCATCCCCCTCCCCTTCCTTCTTCCCTCTCACCCTTCTTTCCTTGGAGGTAGAGAACACAAACAGCTACTCTACACCAGCATTGTGTTGGCCACAAAGGCAGACATGTATTGGCCACGAGGGCAGACATATAAGCTGATGGACTGGTCCATGCCCTCCAGGGCTGACGTTCAGTCAGGGAGACAGAGGTCAAACAGTTACAATCGATTCTCATTAGCCACAGGACTTATGTTCTGTAAAGTCACCATGATCACTGAAATAGCAAATACTAAACCAGTGCTCCTAGGAAAGACGCAGGGTTCAGCTCCTGCAAGCCTCTGGTCAGAACATTCTCATTAGCCCATCAATACAGAACCTTGTTTTATGTGTGTTGCTGCTTAAAGACACTGTACTTAATATATATTGTTGATTTGTTGGCATTGAACTCATGGTTAACAGTACTGTTGCTCATTCCTGAACAAAGCTTATCTAATACACAGGTTTTCTCCATAAGGCACATCACAGCCTTCTCACGCTTAGGGAACTACACAGCGCTTCAGCACTTCACTTGGGACCATTTTAAACAGTGAAAGCATCAACAAAAAGCACAAAAATTCAAAAAACATGGCACTGACATAGACCACTAAGCAGGCCCCTGTTTTCAGCATGAGAGTTGAGAGTGTTGCCCTGTTCAGCCTCCACTGGGAGTGTGCACATTGGTCAATGCAAATTTTTCACCGCTCAGCACATGTCCGCAAATAACCACAGGAGCGTTGATTTGGGGGTCGCAGATAAATTTTAGTAAGAAGGCAAATTTGCAAAGGCAGAATCCACAAATAATGAGGATCAACTGTAGTTACCGAGGTGGCTATTAGCCTAAGACTTTGGCAAGAGTTACCAGGGGCCACCAGGACACCTGTGATCGGGCTGCCAACCTGCCTGAAGGGTCCAGCATGTGGGGCATGTTGGTTTCTTCCTAGGAAGAATTTGTGACCTAGGTCCCCTTGGAAAGAGGGCCACCCCAGAGTCCCTTTCGCTCCTTTGTCTAACTGCTGCTTCCTCCTCTCCTTGCCTGGGGCAGCCATCAGCTTCCTCATAGAAACTGGCACCCTGCTACACTTCCCAGACACCAGCCACGGCCTGAGGAACCTCTACTTCCTCGACCCTATTTGGCTGTCCGAATGTCTGCAGAGGATCTTTAACATTAAGGGCTCCCGGTCAGTGGCCAAGAATGGGGTGATCAGAGCAGAAGACCTCAGGATGCTGCTGGTGGGGACTGGCTTCACACAGCAGACGGAAGAGCAGTACTTCCAGTTCCTGGCCAAGTTTGAGATCGCCCTTCCCGTCGCCAATGACAGGTAAGGACACAACTTACCATGCCAGGCTGTGCAGGTTGCTCTCCGAAAGCGGGATTTGGGGTCTGGAGCCACTGGTGGCCTGAACAAGATTTCCAGGGATCAGTGCTGCCACTGCTGCCCCCTAGGGACAGTCTAGCACCTGATGACCTGCCTGTCTGGCCTGGGTCAGCGGGACAGTGAGCAGAGCTGGCCACTCCCTCCTGTGTCCCGGGGTTCTCTGTTCAGGGAGTTAAAAGAAATCCACTTATCGAAAAAGTGTAGGAAAACATGAAAGGATGTCATTAAAAATAATTTGTGGGAATTTCACTTTACAGGGGCTTGATTGCTTGGTTATTTGGTAAATGAGAGTGAGTAGCCAGTTAGGTGGCTCACACCTGTAATCCCCACTCTTTGGGAGGCTGAGGCGGCCAGATCAATTGAGGTCAGGAGTTCAAGACCAGCCTGACCAACATGGTGAAACCCCGTTTCTACTAAAAATACAAAAATCAGCCGGGCATGGTGGTGTGTGCCTGTAATCCCAGCTACTTGGGAGACTGAAGCAGGAGAATTGCTTGAACCCAGGAGGCAGAGGTTGCAGTGAACAGAGATCACACCTCTGCACTCCAGCCTGGGCAACAGAGCGAGACTCCTCAAAAAAAAAAAAAAAAAAAGAGTGAGTGACTAGGATGTGCGTGCTAATTACACAGCCCAGTTCAAAATGCAGTCCAACATGATTAAATCATGAGAGCAACATGATCAACTACTCCAGGGTGGATGGTCCGAGGGTCAAATAGAGGCACTCCATATAGTAGCTAATCATCACCTCTTTCTGTGGACTTCTCCTGGATCTTTAACATACCCAGGTCTCCCCAGTCCTAAACTGCAAACAAAACAAATGAGCCTCTCTCCTCCTTTTCCTCCTTTCCTTGCTCCCCAGCGTCTGCTGCTCCTCATCACTTTGTGCTGGTGGCCAGGCAGCCCTCTAGGTGCCCCCAGGTACCCCTCCTGTCCTCTGCTGACCCTGCCCCAAGTACTGACCCTCCCCTCTGGAGGGCCTTCTCCATGAGGGGACCCTGCCACCCTCCCTTCCAGCCTCCAGTGTCCTCAGCAGGCCCCTCCCCTGCACTTTGCCCAAGCCATCAATTCAGCTTCCTTGATCCTCCATGCCCCAAAGGAAGAATCCCCAGATTTTCAGCAGGGCCCAGCATCCAGAGGCTCAGGCCTGGGCTTCCAAATTGCTCCCACCCGGAAATCTGGCATGGCAACTGACGCATCACGTCTGAGACACCTGCCTTCTCTCCTCTGCTGTCTGGTCCCACCGATCACCTTCCCTCACCCCCCACCCATGGGACCTTGCCAGGGCGTGGCACTCTAGGCTCAAAATTCCTCCCTGTATCCGTGACACCCACTCCTCACCCCACCTGCCATGATATGGCCCTGTCATCTCCCAGTGAAACAATTCTGTTGACTGGCCCTTTCCTCCTTGTGCCACCCACACCTGCTTCTGTTTTTGTTTGTTTACAGTTTTAGAGATTTTTTTCCATACATTATTGGGGCACAGTTGGTATTTGGTTACTAAGTCCTTTAGTGGTGATTTGTGAGATTTTGGTGCACCCATCACCCAAGCAGTATACACTACACCCTATTTGTGGTCTTTTAACCCTTGCCCATCTCCCACTCTTCCCCACAAGTTCCCAAAGTCCATTGTATCATTCTTATGCCTTTGCATCCTCACAGCTTAGCTCCCACATATCAGTGAGAACATATGATGTTTGGTTTTCCATTCCTGAGTTACTTCACTTAGAAGAGTCTCCAATTTCATCCAGGTCACTGCAAATGCTGTTAATTCATTCCTTTTCATGGCTGAGTAGTGTTCTGTCATAGGTAAAGTTTACTTACAGTGAAATGCCCAGATCGCTTGTATTCAAAACAATGACTTTTGACAAATGCATACAACAGTGCAACCAGCACCTGCCTCAAGATACAGAATGTTCCTGTCATACTGGAAGTCCCCCCACACTCCCTTCCAGTCATTTCCCATCCATATCAGCACCAGCACTCTGATTTCTAGCACCAGAGCCTAGTGTTTCCTGTTCTTGAACTTCTCAACTGCACAGAGTCACACGATATGGTCTCTAATTGGCTTCTCCCACTAAACATCATGCATTTGAGATCCATCCATGCGGTTGTGTGTATCAGGGGTTTTTCTTTGTTACTGAGTAGTATTCCATTGTATGGCTTTACCACAATTTGTTTATCCACTCACCTGTTGATAGACATTTGGATGGTTTCCAGCTTTGGGCTATTATGAATAACACTGCTGTAAACTGTCTTAAGTCTTTTTGTAGACACATGTTTTCATTTCTCTTGGGTCAAAACTAGGAGTGGAATTGTTGGGTCATAGAGTGTAAGTTTAATTTTATAAGAAATCACCAGGCTTTCCCCCAAGAAATTGTATGCTCCTCCAAGAGACTGTACACTCCATTTCCTCCCCAATATTTGTTGTCTGTAGCTCTTTCTGATTTTAGCTATTCCAGTGGATGTGAACTTGTACTTGACTGTGGCTTTACTTTACATTTTCTTCATGACTAATGAGGTCAAATACCTTTCATGAGCTTATTGGCCATTGGCATATCTTCTTTTGTGAAGTGTCCATTCAAGTTTTATGCCTATTTTATGATTAGAATGTTTTCCTTTTTGGTACTGATATGTACTTCTTTATATCTTCTGGATACAAGTTATTTCTCAGATATGTGATTTGCAAATATTTTCTCCCAGTCTGTGACTTGCTTTTTTTATATTAATGAAGTCTTTTTAATTTTGTGATTATTGCTTTTTGTGTCATCTTGAAGAAATACTTGCTTATACTATGATCTTGACAATCCTTCTATATTTTTCTTCTAGAAGGTTTGTAGTTTAGCTTTTACTTCCAGGTCTACGATCTATGTCAAATTAATTTCTGTATATGGGGTGAAGTAGGGGTCGAGGTCCATTTTTTCCTATATATTATCCCGTTGTTCCAGAACCATTTGTTGAAAAGACTTTCCTTTCCCCCATTGAATTACCTTGATTTCTTTATCAAAAATCAGTTGTGTGGGCTTGTTTCAGGACTCTATTTTGTTCCACTAATATGTGTGCCTATCCTTATGCCAGTGCCAAACTCTACTGATTATTGTAGCTTTAGAGTAAGAACTTGAAATTAGGTTGCATGAACCTTTTGTATTAGTTTCCTGTGATTGCTGTAAGATACCATGAATGTGGCATCTTAAAACAACACACATTTTTTCCCTTACAGTTCTGGTGGCCAGAAGTCCAAAATAAGTTTCCCTGGTCCAAAGTCAAGGGGTCAGCAGGATCGTGCTGCCTTTGGAGGCTCTAGAAGAAAATCCATTTTCTTATCTTTTCCAGTCTCTAGAGCTGCATTTCTTAGCTCATATTTCTTTTATCGATATGTAATATTTTACATATTTATGGGGTACATGTGAGTTGTTTTTACATGCATAGAATGTGGAATGATCAAGTCAGTGTATTTGGGGTATTCATCACCTTGAGTATTTATCCTTTCTATGTGTTGGTATCATTTCAAGACCTGGCTTCTAACTACTTTGAAATATACAATATATTCTTGCTAATTATAGTCACCCTAGTCTGCTATTGACCATTAGAACTTACTTCTTCTAACTGTATGTCTGTACCCATTCACCAACCTCTCTTCATCTCTCCCTCCCACTCTCACACCCTTCCTTCCTAGCTTCTGGTATCTGTCATTCTGTTTTCTATCTTCATGAGATCAGGCTTTTTAGCTCCCACATATGAGTGGGAGCATGCAGTATTTGTCTTTCTTTGCCTGGTTTATTTCATTTAATGTAATGACTTCCAGTTTCATCCATGTTGCTGCAAATGACATGATTTCATTCTTTTTTAAGGCCAAGTAGTATTCCATTGTGTATATGGACCTTTCTTTATCCATTTGTCCATTGATGGACACTTAGGTTGGTTCCTTATCTTTGCTATTGTGAATAGTGCTGCAATAGATAAGGGAATTCAGGTATCCCTTTAATACCTGATTTATTTTCCTTTGTATAAATATCCACTACTGGGATGGCTGGATTGTATGGTAGTTCTATTTTTAGTTTTTTGAGAAATCACCATACTGTTTTTCACAGTGGCTGTACTAATTTATATTATGGCCAACAGCATATAAGAGTTTTATTTTCTCTGCATCCTCACCAGCATCTGTTATTTTTTGGTTTTCTGATAGTAGCCATTCAACTGGGGTTATATGATATCTCATTGTGCTTTTGATTTGCATTTCCCTGATGATTTGTGGTGTTGAGCATTTTTCATATACCTGTTGGCCATTCATATGTCTTCTTTTGAAAAACATCTATTCATGTTCTTTGCCCTCTTTTAATGAGATTATTTGGGTTTTATTGAGTTGTTCAAATTTCTTATAAATTGTGGATATTCGTTCCTTGTTGGATGAATACTTTGCAAATATTTTCTCTCATTCAATAGGTCTCTTCACTCTGCTCATTGTTTCCTATGCAGTGAAGAAGCCATTTCATTTAATATAGTACCATTTGTCTATTTTTGTTTTAGTTGTTTGTATTTTCGAGGTCTTAGCTCTAAAACCTTTGCCTAGACCAATGTCCTGAAGTGCTTTCCCTGTTTTCTTCTAGTAGTTTATAGTTTGGGGTCTTAAATTTAAGTCTTTAATCCGTTTTGAGTTAATTTTTGTATGTGGTGAGAGATAGGGGTCTAGTTCCATTCTTCTCCTTATGGATATCCAATTTTCCCAGCACCATTTATTGAAGAGGGTATATTTTTTCCACTGTATGTTCTTGGCACCTTTGTTGAGAATCAGTTGACTGTAAATATGCGGATTTATTTCTGGGTTCTCTATTTTGTTCCATGAGTCTGTGTGTCTATTTTTATACTGATATCATGCTGTTTCAGTTACTATAGCTTTGTAGTATATTTTGAAGTCAGATAGTATGATTCCTCCAGCTTTGTTCTTTTTGCTCAGGATTGCTTTAGCTATTCAATCTCTTGTTTGGTTCCATATGAATTTTAGAATCCATTATTGATCTGTTTAAGTTTACTTTTTATTCCTGATTCAGTTTGGGTAAATTTTTATGTTTCTAGGAATTTGTCTGGTTTTTTTTTTTTTTCCTAGGATTTCCAGTTTGTTAACATACAATTCTTCATAATAGTCTCTGATTATCTTTTGTATTTCTGTGGTATCAGTTATAATGTCTCCTTTTTCATTACCAATTTTGGTTATTTGGGTCTTTTCTTGGTTACTCTAGCTAGTGATTTATCAATTTTGTTTATCTTTTTGAAGAATCGACTTTTCATTTCATTGATCCTTTGTATTGTTTTTTAAGTCTGTATTCCATTTTATTTCTCCTCCAACCCTTATTTATTATGTGATTTCTTTCCTTCTGCTGATTTTAGGTTTGGTTTGTAAATGTCTTTAAGGTCCTTTTGGTCTCAAGTCATTTAAATCCAACTTTTTTTGATGAGTTTATGTCTAGATGATCTGTCTAATGCTGAGAGTGGTGTGTTTAAGTGCCATAATATTATAGTATTGGAATCTCTCTCTTAGATCTAGTAATATTTGCTTTATGAATCTGGGTGCTCCAGTGTTGGGTGCATATATATTGATACTGTTATATTCTCTTGTTGGATTGATCCCTTTATCATTATATAATGACCTTCTTTGTCTTTTACTGTTTTTGACTTAAAGTGTGTTTTGTCTGATATAAGTATAGCGATGTCTGCTTGCTTTTGGCTACCATTTGCATAGAATATCTTTTTGCAATGCATTACTTTCAGTCTATATGTGTCTTTACAGGTAAAGTGAGTTTCTTATTGGTAGCATATAATTGAATTATGTTTTTTAATCCATTCAGCCAGTGTACACCTTTTAAGTGGAGAATTTAATCCATTTACATTCAAGGTAATTATTCATATGTGAGGTTTTATTCCTGTCCTATTGTTAATTATTTTCTGGTTGTTTTTACGTATTCTTTATTCCTTTATTTCTCTCTTATTGCTTATCACTGCGGTTTGGTGGTTTTCTGTGGTAGTACCATTTGAGTCCTTTCTCTTCCTCATTTGTGTGTTTGCTTTACCAGTGATTTTTATACTTTTGTATGTTTTCATGATGTTAAATGTCATTTTTCTTTTTGCTTCCAGGTTAAGGATCCCTTGAGCAGTTCTTGTAGGGCCAGTCTATTAGTGATATAAGGTTTCTGCTGAGAAATCTGCGATTAGTCTAATGGGGTCTCTTAGGTGACTAGATTCTTTTCTATTGCTGTTTTTAGAATTCTCTTTTTGACTTTAGACAGTTTGACTGTAATGTGCCATGGAGAAGAGCTTTTTGCATTATCTCTGTTTGGGGATCTCAGAGCCTCCTGTATCTGAATGTCTAAATACCTTGCTAGATTTAGGAAGTTTTCATCTCTTATTTTGTTACACAGATTTTCCTAACCCTTTCATTCTTTCTTCACCTTCTGGGACTCTAGTAATTTAAACACTTGGTTGCTTTATGGTGTCCCATATATCACAAAGGCTTTACTCATTATTTTCTTCATTTTTCTTTATTTTTTGTCTAACTCTGTTATTTCATAAGACCTGTCTTCAAGTTCTGAGATTATGATTCTGCTTGATCTAGCCTATTATCAAAGCTTTTGAATGTATTTTATATCTCACTCAATGAATTCTTCAGTCCCAGAATTTCCATTTGGTTTTTTTAAATGATATTAATATCTATCTCTTTGGTAAATTTTTCATTTGCATCCTGCATTGTTTTTCTGATTTCTTTGTATTGTTTTTCAGAATTTTCTTCTATCTCACTGAGCTCCTTTAGTATCAGAATTTTTAATTATTTTTCCAGGATTTTATAAATTTGTTCTTAATTGAGCTGTATGGCTGGAGCATTATTGTTTTCCTTTGGAAGTGTCATATGTCCTTGCTTTTTCATGTTTCCTGTGTCCTTACATTGATGACTGTGCATCTGGTATAAGAGTTACTTCTTCCAGTATTTGAATTTGCTTTCATAGGAGAGAACTTTCTCCTGAAGATGCATCTATGGTGTTGGTTCAGTACGGCACTTTGACTTTCATTCTACATAGATGCAGTAGTGTAATCTGTATGATTTCTTTGGCTATAAACAATGTCAGTGGTATCTGTGATTTCCTCAGTGATTTAGGGTGGAGCCATTGTTAGTGGAGCTTGTGGGGAAGTTTTGCTGGGGACAGGGATGCCAGCCGGGTCAGTCTTTGGGCCCCAGTGGTGGCAGCAGGCATGCCTGTCTTTGGACCCCAGGGTGGTACACACTGGCACCAGTGTTAGAGGGTCCAGGCAGGCCTATTCTTGGGCTTCCAGGAGGCTTACTTGGATGTTGGTAGTGGCATCAGTGGGCCAGTAGGTGGGTGGATTCTTGGGTCCCTAGGCAGCTGGCATGGTGTGGGTAATGGCAGTGGGAGTGACAGGAAAACCCTGTAGGTCCCAAGCAGTGCACACTTGTATTGGCAGTGGCTGCAATGGGCTGGTTGGGCTTGTGCATAGGGCCACGGGTGACACGTGCAAGTAGGTACCAGCTGTAGTGGTAACAGCAGAGTCGGTAGGCCTAACCTTTGGCCCTCAGGAGAAGTGTTCAGGTACCACTGATGGTGGACTGAGTTGGGCAGTCCCTCAGCCCTAGTCCATGTGCTTTGGCACAGGGGCCAGGGGACATGAAGCCAGGCCAGGTGGGCTTGTTTTCAGGCCCCTCAATGGTGTGTACCGGTACCAGCCATGGTAGGCAGGAGTGGAGTGATCCCTAGGCCAGCAACGGAATGCTCAGGCAGGGGACATCAGTGGTCACACTGCTGCCCTGCCACTGGGAAGGGTGGGCCACCTTCAGTGGCGACAGATTAGGCTGGTGGGTGGGGAATACATGCCACGCACACCTTAGCCCTTAAGGTGGTAGCCTAAGCTTCACTCACACCTCATCCCCAGGGGTAGCAGCCCACATTTCTCTTGCACCTCAGCCCCAGCACCACTAGGCTCCAGGACAGTACACAGTCAGTTGGGGACAGGGCTGTAAAATGGCTCCTTGTAGGCCAGGTGCAGTGGCTCATGCCTGTAATCCCAGCATTTTGGGAGGCCGAGGCGGGCGGATCACAAGGTCAGGAAATTGAGACCATCCTAGCTAACAGAGTGAAACCCCATCTCTACTAAAAATACAAAAAATCAGCCGGGCGAGGTGGTGGGCACCTGTAGTCCCAGCTACTCGGGAGGCTGAGGCAGGAGAATGGCGTGAACCTGGGAGATGGAGTTTGCAGTGAGCCGAGATCATGCCACTACACTCCAGCCTGGGTGACAGAGCGAGACTCCATCTCAAAACAAACAAACAAACAATAACAACAACAACAACAACAAAAGGCTCCTTATAGATTTCTTAAAGAACTAAAAGTAGATTACCATTTGATCCAGCAATCTCACTACTGGCTATCTACCCAGAGGAAAAGAAGTCATTATGCAAAAAAGATACTTGCACACACATGTTTATAACAGCACAATTCATAATTGCAAAAATATGGAACCAGCCCAAATGTGCATCAATCAACAATTGGATTAAAAAAATTGTGATATATATATACCATAGAATACTACTCAGCCATATAAAGGAATAAAATAATGGCAATTGCAGCAACCTGGATGAATTAGAGACCATTATTCTAAGTGAAGTAACTCAGGAATGGAAAACTAAACATTGTATGTTCTAAGTTATAAGTGGGAATTAAGCTATGAGGATGCAAAGGCATAAGAATAATACAATAAGCCAGGCGCGGTGGCTCAAGCCTGTAATCCCAGCACTTTGGGAGGCTGAGACGGGCGGATCACGAGGTCAGGAGATCGAGACCATCCTGACTAACACGGTGAAACCCCGTCTCTACTAAAAAATACAAAGAACTAGCCGGGCGAGGTGGCGGGCGCCTGTAGTCCCAGCTACCCGGAAGGCTGAGGCAGGAGAATGGCGTAAACCCGGGAGGCGGAGCTTGCAGTGAGCTGAGATCCGGCCACTGCACTCCAGCCTGGGCGACAGAGCCAGACTCCGTCTCAAAAAAAAAAAAAAAAAGAATAATACAATAGACTTCGGGGACTCAGGGGAAAGGGTGGGAGGGGATGAGAGATAAACAAAACTATACATTGGGTACAGTGTACACTGCTCGGGTGATGGGAGCCCCAAAATCTAAGAAATCACCGCTAAAGAACTTTATCATGTAACTAAACACCACTTGTTCCCCAAAGCCCTATTGAAATTAAAAATTAAAATATAAATAAAATGCCTCCTTAGTGTGGCTGCTCAGGTCTCAGAGAGTGTGAGACTTAGAGCGAGCAGCCTCGGAGCAGTGCCATTGCACAGTCTCCCATCAGTTAGTTTCAGGGCCCAAAAAGGGCGAGGGGCTCTCCTGTGTCTTGGATTTCAGGAGTCCAGGGTAGGAATGTGGACCACTGGGGATCTCTCATTTACCTTTTCCCCACACTGGGGAATCTCTGTCAGCTCTCAGCCTAGCAGTCTGCCTTGCTTCCTTCTCCTTCCTTGCCTTACGTATTTCCTGTCACTTTACTGTCGAATTCCAGTGTTCCTATTTGGATGATCTATTCAACGTGTGATTATCTACTCACTATTTTGCCTCTTCTCAGTGTCGGTGGCAAGTCTGCAATGCCTTTAGTCAGCCATCTTTAAGCTGTCCCTCCCAGTAGCATGGCAGCCTGCTCCAGTGACCATCTTGCCTTCTTCTGTGCAAGTCTCTCTCTTCCCCCTATCCTTTAAGGACACTTGTGGCTGCACTTAAGGCCCACCCAGATAATCTGGGATCTCTCTCCCATTTCAAAGTCTGTAACTTAATCACATCTACAAAGTCTCTATTTCCATGTAAGGTAACAATCACAGTTCTAGGATTTAGAACCTGGATATTTTGCGGCTCATTATTCAGCACATGACACCCTCCAATTTTATTCTTCTATTTCAAGATTATTTTGGATTATTCTAGATCCTTTGCATTTTCATTTAAATTTTAGAATCAGCTTGTCTGTTTCTACCACAAAAAAAAAAAACTGTTGTGATTTTTATGGAGATTACATTGAATCTATAGATCAAAGAGAGCTGACATCTTAGGAATATTGGATCTTCCAATATGAACATGGTATATCTCTTCATTTATTTTGGTTTTTAAAAAGTTTCTCTCAATAATGGTTTGTTTTCAGTATTCAGATTTTCTACGTCTTTTGTTAAATTTGTGTCTACATAATTTATGTTCTCCGAGATGGGTAAATGACATATCTTCTAATTTGATTTCCTTTTTTTTGTTGTTGCTGGTATGCAGAAATAGAATTTATTTTTAAATATTTACCTTATATCCAAAAACCTTGCTAAATTCACCTACTAGCTCCAGTAGATTTTTCAGGATTTTCTAAGTATGCTTCTTTTTTGAAAAAAAAGACAGTTTTACTTTTTTCATTCTAATCTTCACATTTTTTTTGCTCTTTTTGCCTGATTGCATTGGCTTGGATCTCTAGCGAAGCCTTAAATAGGGATGAGAGAAGACATCATTATGTGTGATCTCAGGGGAAAGCATTCAGTCTTTCAAGTGTGGTGTTTTCTACAGAACTTTGTTATCCATGGAAACTTTATCACATTGAGGAAGTTCCCTTTTATTCCCAGTTTGCTGAAAGTTTTTATCATAAATGGACACTGAATTTTGTCCCCCAAAAATGCTTGTTCTGCCTCCGTTAATTTTTTTCTTCAGTTATTTTTCTGTTACATGAATATGTTGACTGATTTTCAAGTGTTAAACCAACCTTGTGTTCCCAAGATTCATACCAAAAACATCATGGAGCACCTCTTCTGTGTGCCACCGCACATCATGCTGGGGCACCTGGGGACAGAGAATGCTCCCCGCACTCTCTAAGCACACTCCAACAAGGAGAAGAGCAAGAAAGCCATGGGGCACTGCCACTGTAAGAGGGCCACGTGAGAGACCCAGGATGCATGAGTTGAAGTAGAAAAAGCAGAAAGAAACAGCAGGCACGGCCCAGGGCCTCCTGTATGGGGAACAAACACTGAGCAGATAGAGAAGCAAGGAATTTTCAGATGTGAAGGACACTCTGATGAAGAGGCATCTAGCGAGAGGTTGGGAATGTCCTCTCACCCAAGACCTGAAAGGCTGAAAAGGCCTCCTGCTTCACCACCTGTGTCTGCTGCGTCATCTGCACAGCCCCTGTCTACCTTCACCAGCCCTGCCAAGAGGGGATCCTTTCTCCTCCCATTGTATACCCATGTGTCAGAGCGTGTAAGTCAGAGCTTGGGCCATGGGCTGTCATTGAATTTTCTTATAGTTTAGGGAGTCTCTTCCAGAAAGTTCTAAGGACATTTATTGTACCGAAATCGATTTATTTTAAGATTAGAAGAACTGAAGGCAAAACCTTTACTGGGAAAGAGTCCAGCATCTGCACACCCAGGGGGCCGTCCTGTGCCTGTCTGGTGCCTGCCCCCTCAGCCCCACAGCATGCAGCTATTGCTGGTTTTCTGGCACACTTTTGGATGGACCTCCCAGGTTTCAGCTGTTTTAAGATGACAACAGACGTGAAGGCCTTGCTGACACAATAATGCAGCATTTTTATGATGACCAAGAGTGTTCTCATAAAATATCCCTCTTTGCACAAATCAGGCTCATTCTAGCTTTTAAGACAATTGCGTCGTGTCAACTGGCCAAGAACAATAAATAGCTTTGAAGGCCAAAAATGTTACTCTGACCCTAATATCTGCATTGTCCTTGAAACCTTGCAGCTGTATTTGTTTTTCCTTCATCAACCAAAGTTAATGTTAAGTGATTCCCCAACTGCAACCCCATTTATAGAGAATTGAGTCCCATTTGCTATGTCTGACATTTTTAGGACCACAGATGTTTTCATGTCTTCCCTTAGCCTTATTCTAGTCTCTATCTTAGAAACCATAGTAGACATATTAATGTGACCAGTCTTCATTTTCCTTTGGAGTATTTATTCTCAGCATATAAACCACCCTTCTCTTACTAATAACAGAATTCCAAAGGCCCTGGAAGGAAGGAACCCAGCAGCCTGAGGTGTTTCAGCACAGCCTGTCCCCAGACCAGGCCATCTGCTGGGGTTGGGGCACTGCAGTGGAGCTTGGGCCCCGCTGTTCACCAGTCCCCTTTGGTGTGTTTCAGCTACCTCCTGCCCCATCTCCTTCCATCTAAACCTGGCCTGGACACCCACGGCATGCGGCACCCCACAGCCAACACCATTCAAAGGGTATTTAAGATGAGCTTCGTTCCCGTTGGCTTCTGGCAAAGGTTTATAGCACGGATGCTGATCAGTCTGGCGGAGATGGACTTGCAGGTATTATAGCTGCGGTTTCTGCATAGGCAGATGCCCGAGAGGCACCTACAGTTGTACCCTTGGGGGAGGGGAATGTCCTTTGCTGGGAGGCCCTGCCTGGAGACCCTTCTCCCAGAGCCATGCCACCAATGTAGTGCCAGGGGGCAGGCGTGGCATGGGCTGCTGGCCAACCCATTTAAGCCATCCTGTGAGTTCCAAATCAGCACCCTCCTTAGACAGAACACACCCTTTATAAACAGTGGTTCTAAATGTTAGCCCACCTCAAAACCACCTGGAGTTTGTTAGAACAGAGTTTGGTGGGCCCCACCCAAGAGGTTCTGATTCAGCAGGTGTGGACTGAGGCCAAGAATTTGCATTTCTATCCATTCCCCGAGGTGACGCCGCTGCCCCACAACCACACTTGGAGAACCGTGAGTTAGAAGCACAGTTTTGTCATCTTGGCTGCACACTAGGCTCACCTGGAGTAAATTCTAAAAGACACAGACCACACTCCAGACCGAGCGAATCAGAATCTTTGAGAGTGGCATTGTTTGAAAAAGTGATTCCTCTTTGGTATTTTTTTTTTTTTTTTTTTTTTTTTTGAGACGGAGTCTTGCTCTGCCACCCAGGCTGGAGTGCAGTGGCCGGATCTCAGCTCACTGCAAGCTCCGCCTCCCGGGTTTACGCCATTCTCCTGCCTCAGCCTCCCGAGTAAGCTGGGACTACAGGCGCCCGCCTCGTCGCCCGGCTAGTTTTTAGTATTTTTTAGTAGAGACAGGGTTTCACCGTATTAGCCAGGATGGTCTCGATCTCCTGACCTCGTGATCCGCCCATCTCGGCCTCCCAAAGTGCTGGGATTACAGGCTTGAGCCACCGCGCCCGGCCCTCTTTGGTATTTTTAAGGCTCCCAGATGAGTTCCCTGTGCAGTGCAGTTTGAGAACCACTTGTGCAGAACTTTACATGACTCTGGTAACACTGGAGACCCAGCCCAAGGAGTTAGCTTCTGTGGGTCTACCTGGGGTTATGGGAAGGAGTCCCAGCTGTCAGGCAATATTCATTTCCTGCAAGGCAGGAACATGGAAGCAATATTTGCTACAGTAGTGTTTTTCAAAGTGGGGTTCCTATACCAGCAAAATCAGCCTCACCTGGGAATATGTGAGGAACGCAAGTTCTCAGGCCCCACCTCAAACCCGCTGCATGAGAAACTCCGGAGGGAACCCCACACTGGTTTTCACAACCCCTCCCGGGGATTCTGACACACTTTTGGTTTTGCAAACCTCTGTCATAATCCCTGACTGTCAAATCCTCGACATTAAACTCCGTATGAGTTTACTGTTGCTGCATTCTAATTAGAAAGCCCTTACTGAATTATAAGTTCTTAGCTCTATAAAAGTGTTCTTTGATCTCCCCATTTTCACTGAAATGGTAAGAAAAATCAATGCAAAATCCTTAAAGTCCATCGTGACAGTGGCAGCCTGTGTTAGCAGCGGGGGAGACTGGTTTATAGTGCCAGAAGGGTGCACTGATTGAAGGAGTGGGCGCAGGCACTGGTGCTCCTACTTTTCCATTCCTCTGCCCTCCCTTTGAACTCTGTGTCCCGCTGTGTTCTCAGGGGAGGGTCATGGAGCACTAGCGTCGTGGGAGGCTGAGCTCACAAGTGGCGCCCAGCTGGACCTGGAGGCCAGGGCGCCCTTCCGGGCAGCAGCATCCCTCACTTGAAGTTAGGAAAGAAGTCCTATTGAAATTCAGATGGGTGACAGGACAAAAGTTCAGTCTCATCACTCATCAAAGACATGCAAATTCAAGCAGCAGTGAGATGCCACTTTTCATCCATCACATTAGCAAAGAGCTGAGCCGTAATCCCCAGCCCCAGGGCACGAAGCGGCCCTGTGCACACTGGTAGTCGGTGCACAGGACAGTCTCGTCATTCAAAAAGCGATTCCTCAGGATGCATCCAGAACTTTAAAATATTCAGACCCTTCGACCGATAATCCGACTGGTAAACATCTAAACTAAGGATACCATTTTCAATCAGAGAAAGCTCTGTGCCTTTCTCATGTAACTCACGGTGGTTTTGAAGGAGCAAAAGATTGGCACCAACTTACACTTCCAGAAGAGAGTGGTTCAGGAAATTACTATGCTTAATAGAATATTAAACTTCAGAAAAATGAATTTTATGTGTGTTTTTAATGACATAGAAAAGTGAGGTTTTTTAATGTATATGAAATTAGAAATCCAATATAGCTTCAGCTGTTTTTTACACATATATGGAGATAGAAAAAAAAATCCTGGAATAATATATACCAAAATCTGAATGATCTCTCTGCTTCGTGTTAAATGGGTGTTTTGTTTGCCCTCTTACATTTTTCTGTATTTTCTGCATTTTCTAATATGAATTTTTGATTGTAAAGTCAGAAAGAGAAAAATTTTTAAAGGAAAACCTATTTTTCAATTCTTTGGAAAAAACTGTTTCCGGAATACCCTGGAAACCCTGTCAGATAATATAACGTTCAATTTGGCAGCAGGGATGAGCAGCGTGGGAGGAGAGGGTGGGAAAGACGGGGGTCATTTATCAAGATGGGGCCCAGTCCGGCCTCCGCAGAGCTCTGCCCAGGACCAGCAAGGAGCCCAGAATACTTAAGCAGGGTCTTTTCTCTGTCTTTCAGCTTTTTGAAAACAAGAAGAATACTAAAAGCAGGAACAGGAAAGTCGCCATTTACAGTTTTACAGGAAACCAGAGAAATCGCTGTAGCACATTCAGAGTGAAAAGAAATCAGACCATCTATTGGCAGGAAGGGCTCCTGGTCACTTTTGATGGGGGCTACCTCAGGTAGGAACACCGGGAAGCTCACCTACCGGGCCAGCAGGTGCCACAGCAGCCACCCCGGGGCCACGTCAGCAGGATGCCTCATCCTCTTGGTGTCCAGAATTTTGCTCATGAGAGCGGCTCATCATGGCAGCTTGCTAGAAATGTGAGGCCCTCCCATGAGTGTCCCAGAGGCTCGGGGCTCTCCACCCCTGCTGAGTCCCCCTTGCAGGATGGGAAAGACAAAGGCAGATGTGGCGGCCACCGCTCAGGACTTGAGGGACGTGGTGGCCATTGAGCTCAGGAGAGCCTCAGGCACCTCCCACAGCTATTCAGGTCACCATGTGACCTTGCAGCCATCCTGCCCGTCCCCTTGTTCTGTGAGAAGCCCGGCTGGGGGCAGGGGGCGCTGAGACTCCTCAGCCTCCATCTGCACTGCCCATAACCAGACACAGAACTCAGCTCCCTGTGCCATTTATTCTTTTTTTTTTTTTGAGAGCAGTAGACCTGAAGTCAGCTCAACAGGTTTAATGAATGATAAACACCCAAGATTATTTTAATATTTACAATGAACTTTGCAAAATAGTCTTCAACTCTGTGAGAGGAGAAGAAGGGAAAGGGGAGGTAACTTTACAGAGGGCTTGATTGGGACCTGCCGCCTCCACATAGATGTTCTCACTTAAAGCCCACAGTTGCTGCTGGACAGATGAGAACACTGAGGTTCAGGGAGGTCCGGTAACTTCCTGAGGGCCTCACCCGAGGGTCAGCTCCCAGGCTGAGCATCCCTGACGGCAATCTTCCCTGTGTCTCCTTCACCAGGCCAGGTCCGGGGCAAGAACAAGGCAGGGCCACACACACGTGCATACAGGGAATCCCCCATCAGTCCTGCAGGGCACAGAGTCTCTCCCAGTTCCCAGGGGTTGGATCCTGTCCCTAGGGGCAGGGATATCATCCCAGGGTCCCCCAGAGCCAGATCGCAATGGGCTCCTTTTGGTTTCTGGGTTGCAGTGTGGAATCTTCCGATGTGAACTGGAAAAAGAAGAAAAGTGGAGGAATAAAAATCATTTGTCAATCAGAAATGAGGGACTTCTCAGCCATGGCTTTCATCACAGATCATGTCAATTCCTTGATTGATCAGTGGTTTCCTGGTAAGAGAAGATTCTGGAAACAAGCCTTTGTTCATGCTAATATTTATTTATAAATCAGGGTGGGGCTGCGTCTTTTGGGAAGGACAAGAATCCCACTGGGATTCGGCCCAAGCAAAGTAGGGGGTCTTAACAGCCCTTTGGTGGGAGTCCTGGCCCCCAAGAAGTCCAGCTCTGTCATGGGGGGGAGTACCGTGGGGAGGATGGGGTTCGAACCCCACTGGGATTGTGCAGGGATGCGGCCTGCCAGCTGCCCACAGGCGTGGCAAGAAAGATGACACTGGTACCATGAGTGGTCCACGGAGATGCTCAGTGTGAGCTCACACATGTCTTGTTTTCACAGTGAGGACGGTGTGGCTGAAACTGGGGGGGAGTCGGCAGATGGAAATTTATCCTCTGTGCAAGGGCAGGGATGGAGGGGAGCTGTGGCCACCAAGGGGCCCTGCTCTCCTTCCCTGCTGCCCCACCCATCCTGGCGGTGATCAAACCACTAACACAGCCCTTCTCAGTCCCTTTGGATCTGTTTCTTCATTGATAGTTCACCCAAAAAAAGTACTCTTTGAGTGAAGTTGCTGAGGCTCCCTGTTTGTTTTGCTCCTGCGGTGGAGAAACTCCCAGAGCAACCTGCAGCGGGGAGGCCATCTGGGGCTTAATGGGGCAAGCAGCTGTGGGAATGGCTGCCCCGAGAGCCTCAGCCCCTGAACACTGGAGGCCAAGCAAGTGACTGGAGAGCGGGTTTGGAATACCAATGCCGCCCCTGCGAGCCTCGGCAGGTCCCCGGGCCTCCTGGGCCAGCCTCACCTGCATGCAATGCCTGCATCCCAGAGAGCATCGGGGAAGGTGGCTAAGGAGCAGTGATAGCATACACTCAGGATACACATTCCAGATCCCAGGGTCTGGTCTCTGTCAGGGTTGGGGTCCTTCACGCTGTTGGCAGGAAGGGTGACCTACAAGGAAAAAAGGCTTAGAAAGGAGCCCTCGGAGAAGGCAGTTGGGTGTGTGTGTCATGGTGATTTGCGAGGCACTTGGCCATCTAAGGGGGTCCTTAGGCCCATGTAAACCTTTCTGGGCACTTTGCAGCTCCCCACCAGCCAGTGTTCCCTCCACAGCAGGTGCTGGGCAGTTTGACAGGTGGATCCCTTAGACAGTCACCTGAGATGGAAAGGGCTCTGGTGAGCACCTGAGACAGGCTGCCTGGAGCTGGTATCCCCAGCCAGGGGCCCCTCCCAATGGGATGCCTTACACATGGACCTACAGATATCAGATGTGCCTGGAAAGTTCTAGGCATCCACCTCCTACCCTGCATGAAGCAGGCAGTTGGCCTGCCCTGAGGGCACCTCCACAGGGCACCTTGGAGGGTGTTTCTCTGCACCTCCTATCAGAGGCGTGGGAGGGAACCTATGTCCACTGACTCAGTTTTGTCTGTGATAATTTGCACTCATTTCTCCCCCTGCATTGCCCTTCATAGACATTACAAACCTGATGTTTCTAATTGTAGGAAGAGTGGCTTCCACACTGCTGTGATTGTTGGAGGATAGCTCAGACCTAGTCTGTAATGACCTGTTAGGGCCCAGTCATGCAGGAGGGATCCCCGCCCTCCTCTCAGGCCCTGCAGCCAGCCTGCTCAGGGTCCCGACCACTGGGCAGTTCTCAGAAGCATCCCAAACCCTCCCTGGACGCATCTTTCAGGACAAACAATTGCTTTCTCCAAAAAGGCACCTGAATGTGGCAATGGGTTTCAGCCTGTCTCTCGGGTACAGGCCAGGACAGGCAACTCCCCTGCTGTGAAGGCCTCAGGGCCTAGGGTGCAGAGTGCTGCTTGGGGGCCCTCCTGCACCTCCTTCTTGTGAAGCTGTCTCTTGCTCTGTCCTTATTTAGCCCTGACGGCCACAGAGAGCGACGGGACTCCACTCATGGAGCAGTACGTGCCCTGCCCAGTCTGTGAGACAGCCTGGGCCCAGCACACGGACCCCAGTGAGAAATCAGAGGATGTGCAATACTTCGACATGGAAGACTGTGTCCTCACGGCCATCGAGCGGGACTTCATCTCCTGCCCCAGACACCCGGACCTCCCCGTGCCGCTCCAGGAGCTGGTCCCTGAACTGTTCATGACCGACTTCCCGGCCAGGTATGCCCCGAAGGCCCCTCCCAGATCACAGTGCAGGTCACAGGGGGCCCTCCTCGTTGTGCAGTGGTCAAGTGATCTCCAGGAAGACCCCTCCGGAGCCGGCAGATGCCCCAGCCATCGCTTCCCACCAATCTCAGTACCTTTTTAGGTTCCCATCCTCGGCTGCCTGAAGGGAACCAGGCTGCTGGCTTTCCATTTTGGAGGCCTTGATAGGCCCAGCTGGGAAAAGCGCTTTGCAAGTGCAGCCATCCTGCCTCCCCATATGCCTCCCCCTTCCCCTCGTAGCCAGAGCTGCTCTCTCCTGAGCTGCCTCTCCTTTCCAGTCCTACCTCCCCACCAGCTCCAGGGCCAGCACATAAGCACAGCCGGCACTCCTCGGGCATTCAGGAAGGGGAGAGCTCCCACCCAGAGCCTTGTTTACCTTCTTTGTCAAACGCTGACTCCTATCTGTAACCCTAGTGCTCAGCATCGGACCCCTCAAATCTGTTCTTTGAGTTTATTCTACCTATGCTAACCCAAGATGATAACTAGAGAGAGAATCGGGGAGGAAATAGGAAACGTCACCTTTCAGAAGAAAACTTCCAAAGGGATCCTTTCTCTACGGCCACCACTTCCGTGGACTTCACCCTGTGCCAGCCATCACCACCTCTGAGGCTGTTCGGGTCCTGAGCCCACTTTACAGAGGAGACTGAGGCTTAGCAAGCCTCCATAACCCACCCAGGTGTGCCCATCCGCAAGTGGCAGGGCCGGGGTGGCTCAGATCTGTCCAGTCTCACAGATGGCTTTGAACCATGACTCTTGGCCATGGGGACAAATGACCGAGCCCAGGACCCACCCGCGTCAGGGCAGGGGTGATGTGGCTGATGCCGGGTGTGTGTGGCAGGCTCTTCCTGGAGAACAGCAAGCTGGAGCACAGTGAGGATGAGGGCAGCGTCCTGGGCCAGGGTGGCAGTGGCACCGTCATCTACCGGGCCCGGTACCAGGGCCAGCCCGTAGCTGTCAAGCGCTTCCACATCAAAAAATTCAAGAACTTTGCTAACGTCCCAGCAGGTAAGCAGGTCCCAGGTTGGTACTGTTTTTCTCAGACATGTGCTGCCCGGGTCTAAGCTCTGTGCCGCCTTAGAGAGGCCTGAGGCTGCAGGCACCCCGTGTCCTGCTGGCTAACGCTGTGCTTTCCACGGCAGACACCATGCTGAGGCACCTGCGGGCCACGGACGCCATGAAGAACTTCTCTGAGTTCCGGCAGGAGGCCAGCATGCTGCACGCGCTGCAGCACCCCTGCATTGTGGCGCTTATCGGCATCAGCATCCACCCGCTCTGCTTCGCCCTGGAGCTCGCGCCGCTCAGCAGCCTCAACACCGTGCTGTCTGAGAACGCCAGAGGTACCGCGGTGCGCCGCCCCACCCGGCTCCTGAGACCAACAGAGCCCCAGGCGCCTCCTGCCTGGCACGGGGGTAGAGCCTCAGGTGGCCTTGGCAAGCCCACGGCGCACCCAACCCATGGCTCGTGTGACCATCCCCTGGGTGTGAGGCCAGGCACCTCGCCAGGTCCAGTCACTGGGCAGAGCCTTGGCGAGGACGGCAGAGGGCGCGCTGTGGAGTCGGCTAAGACCAGGCTCCGCAGCGGTCCAGGAAGCTGCTGAGTTTATTTGCCTGTAAAAGGAGGATGGTAACATCCTCTCTGGGAGGGCACCAAGCACATGAGCTGCATTAAATCACTTTCTTAACTGCACGTGCACACCACGCTGAGACTCAGATCCTAGGGTCAGTGGGGCCATACTATATTTTAAAATAAAATGTTAAAGTAATTTATGTTGAGAAATGAGCAACTAAACTCCAGAGTTGCCAGAGGGTGAAAGGTAGTTGTCTTTTGACTAGGGAAGAAGAAATGCTATTAAAATCAATCACTTCTGCCTCAATGGAAGATAATTTTTTAAACAAAATTCTTTATTTATTTTTTTTTTCCATACAGGATCTCGCTTTGTTGGCCAGGCTGGAGTACAGTGGTGCAATCTCAGCTCACTGCAGCCTTGACCTCCTGAACTCAAACAATCCTCCCACCTCAACTTCCCCAGTAGCTACAAGCACATGCCACCACACCCAGCTAATTTGTTGTTGTTGTTTTTGTTTTTTGTAGAGATGGCCTTTCGCCCTGTTGCCCAGGTCATTCTTGAACTGTGAGCTCAATCGATCCCCCCACTTTAGCCTCCCAAAGTGCTGGAATTACCGGCATGAGCCACCACACCCAGCCAAACAAAATTCTTCTGCTTGCAACTCACCCCTTTACGTAGGACAGCCTTGACCTGAGATGAACTCTAGAGATTTCGAATCCTTGCTCATTCAGCAAAACTGCCAGCAATTCCAGGAATAAGGTATCATGAATGAAGCTATAGTGATGAGCACTTCTATCCTAAATACTATTTCACTTAACCAGGCCATTCTCTGTCCCTTCTGGCAGTCTGGCAGTCTGGCAGTCTGGTGAATAGTGAGAATGTATCAATAGAATATAAAGTATCTAGGGGCCAGGCGCAGTGGCTCACATGTGTAATCCCAATACTTTGGGAGGCCCATGCGGGCAGGTCACTTAAAGCTAGGAATTCAAGACCAGCCTGGCCAACATGGTGAAACCCCATGTCTACTAAAAATACAAAAGTTAGCCAGGCATGGTGGCATGTGCCTGTAGTCCTAGCTACTCAACTTGGGAGGCTGAGGCATTAGAATTGCTTGAACCCTGGAGGCAGAGGTTGCAGTGAGCTGAGATCGTGCCACTGCACGCCAGCCTGGGTGACAGAGGGAGACTCTGTCTCAAAAAAAGGAACAAGAAAAAAGAAAAAAAGAATATATAGTATCTAGGGAGATAGGAAGACAAAAAGACAGTTGCTATCATGATAATTTGATTCTATCAAAATTGAAATTTTGATACATTTGAAAATTGTTTTTCTTTGCAAGATTCTTCCTTTATACCCCTGGGACACATGCTCACCCAAAAAATAGCCTACCAGATTGCGTCAGGCCTGGCCTACCTGCACAAGAAAAACATCATCTTCTGCGACCTGAAGTCGGACAACATTCTGGTGTGGTCCCTTGATGTCAAGGAGCACATCAACATCAAGCTATCTGACTACGGGATTTCGAGGCAGTCATTCCATGAGGGTGCTCTAGGCGTGGAGGGCACTCCTGGCTACCAGGCCCCAGAGATCAGGCCTCGCATTGTATATGATGAGAAGGTACCTGCCTGAATCCCCTGGCCCAGCCCCACAATGCAGGAGCCCAGCCCTGAGGCTAGCCCGGCATTTCTAGAGGCACCTGCAGCTTCAGGGCTCAGCATCCCCAAAAGCACATTTTTCTCACTCTCCCTTGCTCCATGAGGGAGGTTCTGGCTTGAACCAGAAGGGAGCAGGGGCCTATGTCTGTCTGCTTGTAGCAAGATTGACTTCTCCTTAGCCTCAGAGTTCTCAAACCTTGACTCAGAAACATTGTAGAGGCTGTAAACAGCAGATGAAGAGTCCAAGACAGAAACACATCTGGATTTGGGCTCCAACTCACATTTAGATGTGCACAGTGAGGACACAGGACCAGCCTTGCAGGGCACTCAGGAGGAGCAGACAGAATAAGGATGGTAAAGACCCCTGTCCTTAACTCCTGGTCACAGGGTGCTGGCCAAGTTGAATGCCGAACCATGAGAAGAGTGAAAGGACAAGCTGGCATCCCCAGGCAACTGCGCTGCCAGCCTCAGTTGAGACAATGACTAAATATTGATCTTCCAATAACGTTTATCCCTGATGGCTATTTGGTAGATGCAGGCCCACAGACAACTTAAAGTCATCTTACCTTGCATGTATTGCATCTAGTGCCAGCCTTGTTAATTAATCACCCAGCATTAAAATTCCCTTATCTATAATTTCTTATTATTTGGTGATTTTTCAGATGGTCATTGACTAATTGCTGTAGGAATGACCTGTGCATGTGTGGATTAGCTCAGCACCTGTGGCTGTTGCCCAAGATAGAAAAGGCAAATCAAAGCAACAAAAATAAGAGCTTCACAATAGTAGGTGACTTCAATAAGGAGGTCACCTTGAAACTCAGATTATCATGGAAACATTCACATTTAAAATTCTCAAGTCTATCTCAGCCATTCTCCTGCTAAAATATTATTTCGTGACCCTTATAGGGGTCTGTATAAATTTTCCTTGCTGGACCTTTTTATGATTATGAAAATTAGAGAAGGCAACATGTCGTGATCCAGGAGACACTCCTTTTTTTATGAGTTGCGTACACAGCACTTTTAGTACAAAGCACATCAAGCTGAGGGTGTGTGTTTTCCTGCCTTGTCTTGCTACTCAAGGATAAGGACCATGACCTCCTTGGAGTCCTTAATCGGTGACTAACAGCAAGTTCTCAGTATGTTTTATTGGATGGAAGGATGGATGGATAGATGGATGGATGGATGGATGGATGGATGGATGGATGGATGGATGGATGGATGGATGGGACAATGGGCAAATGGACAATATGGTGGGAAGTCAGATGGATGGGTGGATGGAAAAGTGGAAGGATAGGAAGACAGATGGATAAATGTGCAGGACAGGTGGTCAGATGGATGGACAGATGAGAAGAATGGATAAATGTACAGGAAGACAAGCAAATGGATGGATGGATGGATGGATGGATGGAAAGAAGGAAGGGTGAGAAAATGGATAGATAAATGGATAGTAGAGAAAGTGGTCAGATGGGTGGATGGATGGGTAGTTGGAAGGATGGACAGATAAATGGACAGAGGGACATGGTCAGGTGGTTGGTTGAATGTTTGTTTTCCTTGTCTAATTGTGTCTCCCTGATCCCTCCACCTCAGGGCCAACTAGTGAAGGCCACTGGGCCCAGGCAGGGACCTGACTTGGCTTATTCTGTGCCCAGGTAGATATGTTCTCCTATGGAATGGTGCTCTACGAGTTGCTGTCAGGACAGCGACCTGCACTGGGCCACCACCAGCTCCAGATTGCCAAGAAACTGTCCAAGGGCATCCGCCCGGTTCTGGGGCAGCCGGAGGAAGTGCAGTTCCATCGATTGCAGGCACTCATGATGGAGTGCTGGGACACTAAGCCAGAGAAGGTACTTGGGAGCACAGAGCCCAGGGCCCTGGGATCTCCTGCCATGTGGCAGAAGCTGTGGGTCCCCAGGGTATGTGTGTGTGGCTGCCCACCCATCACAATTGGCGACCCTTCTCTGCTCATTTCTTCTAGAGGGTGATATTTGCTGCTCCTAACATATCTACTTTCATTTTCTTTGTGTGTGCATGTCACTCTTAGGAAACAAACTTCCTTTTCCTCCCCAACTTTTGTGTTATTTCACCGTGCAAACAAAGTATATGAACCCCTTTATAACAATACAGTCCCTATGCAAGAACAGAGAGAATGTGGGTATCTCTTTGTAAAGTAACGGGGAAAAGGTTTGGTTGTGAGAATCAGAGATCATATTACAGTATTAAGGCTAGTTTTTTGTTGGTGGTGTTTTTGTGTTTTTGGAAGGGGCTAGTGGTTTCAAGGTTAAAACTCGTTTATTAAATCAAATGAGCTAGTTTAATGCATTGAGGGTAAACAGGGTATTCTTTAGAAGAATGCATGTCCTTATCTGGGCATGGTGACATGGACTTATAGTCCCAGCCACTGGGGAGGCTGAGGCAGGAGGATCACTTGAGCCCGGGAGTTCAAGGCTGTGGTGCACTATGATCGCACCTGTGAGTAGGTTCTGCACTCCAGCTTGGGTAATATAGTGAGATGAAGAGTGTATGTCCTTGGCCTGGGTTGGAATACCTGGGGTTCAGCTAACCTGACCAGATGAGTTTAAATTACCATAGCCAAGGGTGACCCAGATATCTGGATGGGTTTGCTCCTGATGTCTGAAGCTGTTTTAGCCTCTTGTTTGGATCTAGTCTGAATGAGCAGAATCCCTCATTTCTCCCTGGTTGAAGCTGGCTGACCTCATGGGCAGAACTGGCACCAATCTGGTTGTAAGTGACCTTGCTCCCTTCTGGTGGCTCCTCTCCCTCAGCGACCACTGGCCCTGTCGGTTGTGAGCCAGATGAAGGACCCAACCTTTGCCATCTTCATGTATGAGCTGCACTGTGGAAAGCAGACAGCCTTCTTCTCGTCCCAAGGCCAGGAGTACACCGTGGTGTTTTGGGATGGAAAAGAGGAGTCCAGGTAAGCTCCATGGCCTGCCCTGCCCTCTTTGAATTTGGGGTGGGAGGCCACTGTGGAGTTTGGAAACAGAGTCGATGTTGACCACAATGAGAATTATTTAGCAGACAGTAGGGTCCAGAACCTGGTTAGACTGCACTCAAGAAAGAGCAGGGAGAGCAGAAGAAAGTCCACAGAAACAGACATGCATGCATGGTTTTGTGGTTAAGAGATGCCAGAAATGAGTAGTATCTGCCAGGGTGTCTGGGGACATGAGGGCACTGTGGCATGTGCCTACAGTCCTAGCCACTCAAGAGGCTGAGGCAGGAGAATCCCCTGAGCCCAGGAGTTCAAGTTTAGCCTGAATGACATAGCAAGACCCCATCTTTTAAAAAATTAGAAAATTTAAAAACATTTTTTAAAAGGAAATGAGACCTGTCAGTCTGGTTTTGTGACTTTCTCAAGAATGTTCTGCTGCCCCAGATTGCAGAAGGGGCAACAGGGTGGGTTTAAACAAAGTTCGGGTTTTGCCAGGAGGGAGAGAGGGGCAGGGGCGTTGGGGTGTTTTTAAGGGAGTGACACAGAGATGGACCAAGGCACCTAAGTGAGGCCATAAATTCGGGGAGCACAACGGAAAGTACCAAAGGATCCTAGGTATTGCTAGAGTTAAAAAAAAAAAAAAAATTTAAACCTCAAGAGTTACGGTATTAGGTGGGGTGAGCTGAAAAGCTAGGAGGCGGCTGTCAGAAAAGACATGCTTGCCATGGGGTGGGTGGGAGGCACCTAGTCAGTAGTAAAGACAGCATCTGGAGTGTGACCTTTGGAGAGGGTGCCTGGGGTAGAGTGGGGAAATATCACTCAGCTCGAGACATAATAAGATAAATGGAACAGACTTTGCAGTTTCTCTTAGGTCAGTCTTCATGAGTCTGCATCAGATTTTATGCCACTAGGACTGAGTGTTGTGACACAGATGCACTCTAAGAAATGATGCTGTAAAGAAGATTTTTCTGACCAAGCCTTGTGGCTCATGCCTGTAACCCCAGCACTTTAGGAGGCTGAGGCAGGTGGATCATTTGAGTTCAGGAGTTTGAGACCAGTCTAGGAAACATGGTGAAACCTTATCTCTACAAAAATAAATAAATAAATAAATACATAACAAAAATTAGCTGGGAACGGTGACGAGCACTTGTAGTCCCAGCTACTCAGGAGGCTGAGGCAGAAGGATTGCTTGAACCCAGGAGTCTGACTCTGCAGTGGGTGGTGATTGCGCCATTGCACTCCAGCCTGGGTGACAGAGTGAGACCCTGCCTCAGAAAAAAGAGAAGTTATTCTAAAACACAGCAATGGAGCATGCCTTCCTGATGGGATGTACTCTAAGGACAAAACAAAAAGTAAACATATTAATTAAACAGGTTTCAGTAACTATATTGTTGGTAGTACTGTTGTGATGGTTATTCTAAGATGCTGCTTGTGGTTGTGGAGTAAGTTAATGAATAATTATGTTGCTGTTGCTGGAAACCGTGATTTTCAGCATGGGCTAAAAGAGAAAGAGATTTAAAGTATGGTAACTAAAGCCTGCAGTTCTGAATTGATTGGATGGACTCGTGATATAGTTGAAAAAAAATAAACATAAATTTCTCAGCTCTGCTCACTGAAAAGGCCTAAAAACAAGGACCAACCAAATGCCAGTGTGCACCCCTAGGACCTAGACTGTGCTCTCTAAATACCAAAGTGAACCAGGGCTCATCAGAATCATGGCAGAGTCCATGTCTGGGGCAGGAAGTGCACCTGGAACATCTGCCCCCTTAGAAACAAGGGCACCGTCAGACACTTCTGAGGGTGAACTGGAGGACCTGGAGCCAGACTGGCCCTGGGAGGCTGGGCCAGGCCCTGCCCTGCTGGCCTAGAGACACACACGTGGCAGGTACCTGAGACAGTTCTGCTCAGGCTTCAGAAGATTTCCCAGAGGGAAGAGAGAGGCCTCTTCCTGTGACCTGTGAAGGTTCTTTAAAACTCACTGCGGCCTGAAGAGAGGCTCACTCACAGGAAGGGAGGAGGGGGCTGGCCCAGGGCACACGGGCAGCCAAGCAGGGTGGAGCCGGACTTGAGATCTGTCTGAGAATTAAGGAAGGAAAGGAGGCGAGAGAGGTAGGGCAGCTGAGCAGGTAAACAGGATTCACATAGGACACAATTCCAGTTGCGGGGAACAGGGGCAATTATTCTTTATGACTCTCTCTATTTTTAACTGTTTTCAAAGTAAAAGCTATTAGAATATCTTAGTTTTGTTTTTCTGATGCATCAAAAAAATGATGGGAAAAGGGACAAATATACCTGAAGGAAGTTTTTGTTTGCTGTATTTTCTACCATTTCTATCATCTGCAAATACATTATCAGTCAACAGTGGTGAAGCTTTTTAAAATTTGGTAGTAGGAGAAACTTTATATTGAGAATGCTATTCGTGAGCTTAACGTACTCTCTTGAGTTTGAGGGACAGAGCTATGTGATGTGGGGTGTGTAACTTCCCTGTCGCATCAGCTTCAGCCTCCTCTTCCATGCAGTGGGTGCCCGGGATGCCTGCCACGGGCCGAGGGGAGGCAGCGATGCCAGAGACAGCCGGCCTGGTGAGCCAAGGCTCTCGCAAACGACAAGCCATTAGTTCTCAGAGCACTCGTGCTGGGAGCACATTTTGAGTGCCCCCCACCCCAACCCAATCTCCTTTGGAATTCTCCCAACTTGTCTTTAACCCTGACCTTGTCTACTCTGCAGTGAGGGGCTCCCCACATAACACGGGTGGGAAGGATATGGCTGGTGGGAGGGCCCCTCCTTCCTACTGGGGGCAACCGTCTCAACCCTCAGGGGTCACAGAAAGAGGACAGCCTTTCTTCCATGGGGAATGCCCTCCCTGCGGGCAACGGTCAAGCATTACCCTTCAGACAGAACCCAGCTCTGCCCTCTCAGAACGCAGCAGGATGCAACCCTGGGTGAGAGCAGGGGAGGTAAACGAGGCTCGCGGCTGGCCCAGGCCAGGCCCGGGGAAAGGAGGCAGCCCCTGGCCCCGAGGCACTGACCGCACAGTTGCTGCCACTTACAGGAACTACACGGTGGTGAACACAGAGAAGGGTCTCATGGAGGTGCAGAGGATGAGCTGCCCCGGGATGAAGGTGAGCTGCCAGCTCCAGGTCCAGAGATCCCTGTGGACAGCCACTGAGGTAAGCACTGCCCACAGGCCTGCCCACCGAGGTAATCACTGCCCACTGGGTGCAGCCCCTGGGTGGGGGCCACATTCATAAAAATACAGGACACCAGGTCAAGTGAACTTTCAGATAACCCCCAGTGCATCCCCATGCAGTCCCAGAGTAATGCCATGAACCCCGTGAAGTAGCAGCCTGTAACCAGAGGCAGCTCAACCCTGCCTGCTGCTGGCTGGCAGCCGGGATTTGGGATGGTGAGGACCAGATGTAGACCCTCAGCAGGAGGAGAGACCCAGGAAGCTAGGGACACGCCTGGGTTTCCCATAACACTGCCGAGTCACTCAGCTCCGAAGGCCTCTTGCCTTCACATCAGGGAAATCAGGGAAGTCACTAGAAGGCCTAAGGAGGGGTCTTCGGAGAAATCCCGAGAGAACTGGCCAAACACAAATGTTCTGAGGCAGGCCGGACACAGTGGCTCACGCCTGTAATCCCAGCACTTTGGAAGGCCGAGATAGGCGGACCACAAGGTCAAGAGATTGAGACCATCCTGGCCAACATGGTGAGACCCTGTCTCCACTAAAAAATACAAAAATTAGCTGGGCATGATGGTGCACAAGTGTTCCCAGCTACTCAGGAGGCTGAGGCAGGAGAATCACTTGAACCCGGGAGGTGGAGGTTGCACGGAGCCTAGATCGCACCATTGCACTCCAGCCTTGCGACAGAGTGAGACACCGTCTCAAAAAAAAAAAAAAAAAAAAAAATTGTTCTGAGGCTGTGGGTGCGGGGATAGATTGGTGCAACTTTTCCCCAGGGCAGTTTGGAAGTGTGTTCACATATGTATCAGAAATCTCAAAAGCATGCTTACCACTTAAGCCTCGGAAATCTCAGTATTAGGAAACATCTGTCAACACTTTAGCCAAAGTAGGTGCACCCCAGTCCCAGGCAGCCAAGAGGTGCTCCCACATCATTTCCTCCTAGAATGAGTGAGAGCAAGGGCTCTGCCTGCAGCGTGCTGTCACATGGAAAGAGCAGTGAGAAGACAGCATTGCAGCGTGAGTCCACTTTGCCGGTACCAGGTGCACACACAAATACCACAGAGAACTTCTGAGAGGCTGTGGCCCCAAATTCCAATGGTGGTTTTCTCTGGGGAATAGATTATGGGCTATTTTCTGTTTCCTCTTTAGACTATTCTGTCTTTTTCAACGTTTCTACAAAGAACAGAAATACATAAACAACCCACCAGAACGTGTCAATCCATGTAACTTTCCAAGACCCACAGGGGATCCCCAAGGCTGAGTGCATCCTCATGGGAATGCCTCGAGAAATGCCAGACACTTTCCAGCCTGTGTCTCACAGTGGACCTGTCTGCCTCTGCAGGACCAGAAAATCTACATCTACACCCTCAAGGGCATGTGCCCCTTAAACACACCCCAACGGGCCTTGGATACTCCAGCTGTCGTCACCTGCTTCTTGGCCGTGCCTGTTATTAAAAAGGTGAGGTCAGGGCAAAGGCGGGTATGCAGGTCTCTGATGTGCTTCCATGCCTGGGAGGCGTCTCCTAGCTGGGAACAGCCTGAAGCTGTGTCAGGGTGGGGACTGCAGAGCCACACCTTCTAGGACTACCTGGCCTAGGACACAGCCTTAGAGACAGTGGGAGGAAAGATATCAAATCTGGTCCATCATTAGTGCCTTCTGGTTTGCAAAAACCTAAGTCCTCAGCCAGACTGAGGGCTGAGTGAAAACCCCCTTTCACATGCAAATGCCCTGACTCAGGTGGAATGACTGTTGGTGCAAATGGCACGGTGAGCAGTCATGTGTGTGCCCTTCCCCTTCAGAGGGCAGGGGCATCCGGAGCCTCTATCCCACCTGCCCAGGCCAGAGCCACCCCACAGCCACTTGGTCACCAGGTCCTGGAGGTCCTGATCTCCTTCCCTCCATCTCTGCCTCCCACCAAGTACTCACCGTCTACACCAAACGCAATTTCTCCTTGTCCAGCATGGCCCTGCAGACTCATCTCTTTAACCTCCTAGCCCTGGCCTTTCTAAATGAGACCCCAAGGGGCACTCTCCCCAGTAAAGGGACCAGCCAGCTGTGCTACACCTTGGGATTAGCCCCAGCCTCTGTGAGGCTGTCCTCTGGACCCTGCCAGCCTCGGCATCCTCCCCACAAAGCACCCGACTCTGTGCTGGGCCCTTCACATCCCAGCACCTTTTCCCAGACCGTCTCCGATTCAGCTCTCATGACCAAAGGCCTTGGCCCCTCCTTTGAGAAGCTGCCCCTCCGTGGGAGGCAGCTCCCTGGCTTTTCCAGGCTCCTCCGCCCACAGGTTTCAGGCACGGCTCAGGCAGTTCTGGTTTCATCCACCCTGAGGGGCCTGTCTGTGCAGTAGGCACCCTCGGTAAATGCACAAGAAGCCTTTACTGGTGTTGCTTTGTTAAAATGTGGTGACTGTCATCATCCAATTCCAGTTTGCCCATCTACAAAATAGGTATAAGAAGAGACAGAGAGAAGGCCGAGCATACCCGAAGGTCTAGGCCGGTGCACTTGGTAAAAGAGCATTATTATTACTTCTGGATGGAAGCAAACTACATGAACTCTTCTCTTCACCCCTCTTCAGTTTCATCTCTTAAAAAAAAAAAAAAAAACAAGTATGAAATAAACCTTAGAGTCATTTATGACCATGGCCCCACAGCGAAGCTAGGCAGCTTGGGACCCGGCCCACACCAGAGCACAGGAGAACATGGCACAAAGTGTTATTGAGGCCACCGCTGGCCAGAGCCCCCAGCCAGGGCACCACCTCCTGCACGACCAGAGGGAATAAAGCCTGCTCTGTGCAGGGCCTCCTGTGCAGTGTGTCTGCCCCCTCCAAGGCCGCCAGGGCAGAGCCTGCATTCTTGCACGCGCACGCACGTTCACACCCAGCCGGAACATGGTGCTCACCGCCCTGGCCGGGGCCTGAGCCAGGACTCCAGATAGAGACCTGGAGCCTATTTGCCTTGGCTGCCTTCTTTCCCTAAAATCCTGGGGATGGATTTCCATACACTTTCTTACAGCATGTTGTCCTGGACAGTGAGCTACGGGTCTCTGTTCCATTTCCCTACACAGCCAGCCTCCTGAGCTCCCCAGCTCCCCACAAGGAGGCTTTCTGCCCTGCCCCCTCACTGGCATGAGGCCCAGCTCCCTGCTCTGCCCTGACTCCAGCTTTGTTCTGCAGACCTCTTCCCACCCCCACCACAGCCGACACTGTGTCTAGGCTGCGAAGCTGCGCTGTGTTCCTGGCTCTGCCCTGGGAGGTGCCCTGGGGCAGTCTGGGGTGGGCCTAGCATTCAGCATGGTCCCTGTAACTTTGGCCTCTGCCCAGTGACCTCTGGCGGGTGTAGAAGAGCTCATGCTTCATTGAGAGGGTGGGGGGGCACCCTGAGGACCCTGTCAATGTCGGCTGAACCACAGGCATCTCAGATAGATGTAAGCTGGGATGAGCGCTTAGCAGGCTGAGACAGGCCTCCACGAGAGGGTTGAGTAGGAAGCAATTTCTTCCAGAATTAGTTCAGCAAACACATGTCCACCTGGAGAAGGAGCCAGGTGGAGTCACAAGGCCACCAAGATGAAGGAGACTGAGCCCTTCCCTGTGCCAGGCCAGTGCCAAGGGATGCTGGTGGGCTGGGGGCACGTCCTTATGGAACACTCCACCTGGTAAGGGGGTGGCAGGCAGGGGGCAGTGCACAGACACTTGCCATGCCCACACTGCCATCACGTTAAGCACACCCAGAAAAGGGCGGGCACCAGGTCCTGCCTCTGAAGGAGGCCTTGGTGGCCTCAAGGAGAAGGCAGCTCCCTGCTGCTCGCCCTGCAAGAAGCTGGCACAAGCAGAGGCGGCCCATGTGGTCCAGGTGACACACGGTCTCACTTGGTGCCACAGGCCCTGCCTCTCGGTGGCATATTCCTTTCTTTGCTGCAGGGATGGTAGACATGGCTCTGCTGAGTCAGAGCTCACTTCCTTAGGAGCAGCCCCAGCCTTTCTAAGAGCTTTGCTGCCCTGAAGCGTGTTGGTGGAACGTGTGAAATGGAAGGATGTGACACATCCCTGTCTCCTTCCTGCAGAATTCCTACCTGGTCTTAGCGGGCCTTGCTGATGGGCTTGTGGCTGTGTTTCCCGTGGTGCGGGGCGCCCCAAAGGACAGCTGCTCCTACCTGTGCTCACACACAGCCAATAGGTCCAAGTTCAGCATTGCAGACGAAGACGCACGGCAGAACCCCTACCCAGTGAAGGCCATGGAGGTGGTCAACAGTGGCTCTGAGGTCTGGTACAGCAATGGGCCGGGCCTCCTTGTCATTGACTGTGCCTCCCTGGAGATCTGCAGGCGGCTGGAGCCCTACATGGCCCCCTCTGTGGTTACGTCGGTCGTGTGCAGTTCTGAGGGCAGAGGGGACGAGGTCGTCTGGTGCCTGGATGACAAGGCCAACTCCTTGGTGATGTACCACTCCACCACCTACCAGCTGTGTGCCCGGTACTTCTGTGGGGACCCCAGCCCCCTCAGGGACATGTTTCCCGTGCGGCCCTTGGACATGGAACCCCTGGCAGCCAGTCACACGGCCAACCCAAAGGTGCCCAAGGGGGACTCCATTGCGGACGTGAGCATCATGTATAGTGAGGAGCTGGGCACGCAGATCCTGACCCACCAGGAGTCACTCACCGACTACTGCTCCATGTCCTCCTACTCGTCATCCCCACCCCGCCAGGCTGCCAGGTCCCCCTCCAGCCTCCTCAGCTCCCCGGCAAGTTCTTCCAGCGTGCCTTTCTCCCCCGACTGCGAGGACTCAGACAGGCTACATGAGCCCAGTGCTGCCTCCGACAGGTCTGAGCATGACCTGACCCCCATGGACGGGGAGACCTTCAGCCAGCACCTGCAGGCCGTGAAGATCCTCGCCGTCAGAGACCTCATTTGGGTCCCCAGGTAAGTTTCCCGAGGTGAGGGCACCATCGAGGGCATGCCCACAGAGCAAAGAGACCCCCTGGGAGCCAGGGAGACCTCCTGGCATCCTTAGAGGTCATGTGGGGACCCAGCAGGTGCTGTGCTTCCAAGAAGATTTGTTCCCTCCATTGGGAATGGGAGTGATATCTTTAGCAAATCTAAGAGTGGCCGCACCAAAGTTTATTGCCTGCCAGAGAGCTTAAGGTGCCACACAAGGAAAGCCACAATCAACTGTGATTCAGCTTCCACTGGGAAAATTCTCCTCTGCTTTTGGGTCTGTCCCCTCCCCATAACTTAATCCCTTAGCAGAAACTGCATGTCTGTTGCCTCCCTCCCGCACCTTTCTGCACACCGGCTTCATTCCCCCAAGAGCACGGCTACCGACAAAAACGCTTCCCCTTCTGGGTTTTGGTTGCTTAGGCGCGGTGGAGATGTTATCGTCATTGGCCTGGAGAAGGATTCTGGCGCCCAGCGGGGCCGAGTCATCGCCGTCTTAAAAGCCCGAGAGCTGACTCCACATGGGTAAGACTGATTGGCAGCTCCTTTAGGACCCAGGCAGCAGCATGAGCACAGAAGGCCCCACAGCCAGGTCCTGCACAGTGGCTTTGCTGCCCCTCCTTTCTCCCGAATAGGATGTCCACCAACGTGGCTATAAGGCAAAGTGGAAACAAGATGGGGCCCCGCAGACAGCTCCTAGGGGCTCCACACTGGCCATGGCTCCCTGTTTCTGGAGTACCCAGTGCACCTGTAGATCAAGTACCCTACCTAACAAATGCCTCCAGGGCCAGAATTCAGCTACAGTTGACATGCAGATGCATCCAGGTGATTGATTCACTGTTCTTCCTGCCAAGGAGGAAACCCTACCCGAGGTGTCCACCTGCCCACACAGCACCCTAGGGGACAGATGACATAGGCACACCTTGTCATCTCCAAGCCTGGGGTCTCAGCTCCTGCCCTTCCTGGGCTGAGGCATGGTTCAGTACCTGTCTGTGGGTAGGTACCCCTAGGATTATGCCAGTCTCCTCTGCGAGGGTATGCTGGGCAGGGTGGCCTGTCCAGAACATGGTCTACATGGCTGGAATGATGTGAGGCTGGTCCCAGCTGCAGCTCCCCACAGTGTTTACACCCCTCACTTTGACTACCGAGCCCCACATGGTAAATCTCCCTTATGAAAAGTCCTCAATTCAAATTGTGTGTGTGTGTGTACTTTGGAGCTCTTCCACTTCCCACAGGCCTGTTTTCCTGTAGCGTGAGTTATCCCCCATCCCTGCGCAAGTGGGTTTTTATTTCATCTGGAGCATAAGAGGGTGGAGAAACCCCAGTCAGCTTGTTTCTCCCAGAGCAGGACAATGACCAAGGAGGCATCCATGGCAGTCTCACTCCCTTGCCTGCCAGCTTTGATCTTTGGCAGTGAATCCTGGGCCAGTGACCCTTGCTCTGTTAGTGGTTCTGGAAGCAAGATCTGGATCTGCTCCTGAGCTCTGCCAGAGTGTGTGGATGGAAGCCTTGAACTGACGGAGTTCCCAGCTTGCAGGTTGGGCTTCTGGAGGAAATGGGTGTGCAGCACCCAGGCTGGGACCTTGGCATACCTGCCATTAGTGTCCTAACGTTTAGTTGTTGTTGTTTTTCCTATCCATCCCCTAAAGCCAGATTTTACCTCTTTCTCGCTATAGGGAGAAAGAGGCCCCAGCCGTCAGCCTCAGGGGAGGCCCTGGCAAGGCCATGCGGAGTCAGAGGTCCCTGGACATCCCAGTTTGCAGGAGCACCTCAGTGCCACGCAGGCCGCACACACGGGGCACAGAGGGAGGAAAGGCAGTTAGTATGTGCTCGGGGTGGGGCACCACCAGGGCAGGGAGGCTGCACTGCGGCCCAAAAGGAAACTTGTAGCGCACCCACCAATCCTGCAGAACTGTCCACAGTTTCAAAAAATGTATGTAGTGATGACTTTGGGGCAGTAGGTTTTCCATTTAATATATGAGCCTGTATTTCCTAAGCGTGTAGAAACAGAATGAGAGAAGAATCACATTGAGCTTAGTGGCAAGGGAGTTGAGTTAAACTCGGTCATGAGCCATTTACAAGCAGAAATTTGGTTCATTGGTGTTTTCTGGACGCTTTGAAGTTAACTCACAGATACTTGATCTGATTGCTTCTGTGGCTTTCCAGGGAGTCGGACTCTTACAGACAAAGCCCATGGAAGTGAACTCATGCCCACAGCCCATGTTTGGACTTCATAAAGCCTAAGCCCGCAGGCTGGGCCACCGGGGAGAAGTGGTGCATCTGAGCACACCCCAGAGAGGGCTGGCAAGCAGACATACTCCCCTCCCCTTAGCCAGCTCTGCCTTCCTCAGAAGGCCCAGGGTGAGGGTCCCAACCCCACCCAAGTGGGGACCCTGTGAGTTTCCTCTGACCCCTTCTCTCTGCAGGGTGCTGGTGGATGCTGCTGTGGTGGCAAAGGACACTGTTGTGTGCAGCTTTGAAAACGAAAACACAGAGTGGTGCCTGGCTGTCTGGAGGGGCTGGGGCGCCAGGGAGTTTGACATTTTCTACCAGTCCTATGAGGAGCTGGGCCGGCTGGAGGCTTGCACACGCAAGAGAAGGTAATTCCTGTGGAATGACAGTCACACATGCAGAGCTGGCTGGCCCCAGGCTGCAGCTTGACCCCTCTGCCATCAGCCTCTAGTTCTCCAAGGACCTAGAAGACAGATGGAGTTCTCCCCTGAACTCCTTGCTGCTAAGAAGTGCTAAGAAGTTACCCGCCTGGCGGTGGCTCCAGGGTTCTCTGGTTCTCTGGAGCAGAGTTATCTGAATACCCCATCCCCCAACTGCTGATTTTACAGCCCCAGGGAAGACAGTGGTATCAGGCCAGGCAGGGCCTCTGCTGGCCTCCTCCATCAGTTTCCAGGAGCAGGGCTGGAGGATCCTGTTCTGAGCTGGGTCAAACAAAGTAGGGCCGGGCCTTCCTGCCATCCCGGGGTCTCAGATGGAATTACCCCAGAGGCCCTCGGTTGGGAAGCAGTTGAGGTAGAGCAGGAGGGGGGCTGTAACCCCTGCCCTTTCCCCGCCGGAGACCTCAGGCTCTCAGCACATTCCGCAGGCTCCTGAGTCCCTGAGGCCTGGGCCAGCTTGGGCAAGCCGAGATCAGATGTCTCTGTGTTCGGGAAGGTCTCTGTGTGGGAAAGCCCTCGGAGGACGCTGGATGAGGAGCGTTGCCCCATCCACAGAATGAATGAGTTCCTTTAAGTGCCGCAGCCAGAAAGCCCAGAGGCACATAGTGCGAGTGCACCAGCTTAGCCTTTACATTCCTCTCCACCGACAAAAGGAAGGGGAAACTCAATCAGCCGGACTTCAGAAAGGGCCTTGTGTTTATAGCTTTGTCAAGTAAATTTGAACGCAGCTGGAGCACAAGCCCTGTTTGTTTGCACATAAAAATCTTGTTTATCACTTTTAAAAATTCAGTAATATCGCAGCAGTCAGGCTTCTGGTTGTGAAATCACATTGTGTGGGATTTATACCAAATTATGTATTTGCTAAACTTTCGCTCCACACGTGTACAGCAGAGTACGAAAAGGAAAACTGTCCACAGGGGGTTTATGGATATAACAGCAAACATTGTATAAATTATGCACATGCGTGTATTCCACACATGCACACATATATGCACACACATGTGCAAACATAGCCACATTTTGTCAAGGGTTACCCTTTGGGGCTTCTTAAACCAGAATGGGAGTTTGGAAGAGAGATCATACTCCAGCTGAAGTTTGTTGATTCTTTTCTAAAATTAAAAAGATCAAATTTAGTATTTGCTGGATATGCAGGAGGTTGAGACTCTTTTAATCTCAAAATAAACAGATTCTTTCAAGAATGAAGCTGTGGCCTCTGTCTTTCGAGTGCTTATGACCGCAGCACAGACTCAGTCCCTCCCAGACCCACTGACTATCTGGGAGTAACGGGCAGCTCCTCCTTGCCCACTGTGCCAACATGCAGGTGGGCCCTGAGCAACTTCCAGGGGTGGAGACACTGCTCTGTCAGTCACAGGTTGGAAAAAGCGAGTTCCCCTACTTTTTTTTTTTGTGCCAGCCTGGGCACCAAGTCCCAGGGGTTTGAGGGTCTGTGCTTCCTGTCCAAAGTGCTGGGATTACAGGTGTGAGCCACTTGGGCTGGCTGAATCTCTGCTTTTAGAAGCTCACTCCTCATAGGTAGAGTTGACAATGAGCACACAAACAAGTGAGATAGTAGAGCAGCCGGACCACCCAGTTGGCCAATTGGTGGCTTGGCCTAGGGCTGTTATATTTAACTGAGGCTGGGGAGGCCTGCAGCCTGCACCAGGAGGTACAATGTGAGACTGAGGAATGGGAAGAAGGCATTCCGTGGAGCTCTGAGGACACTAGGTGCAAGGGCCTTGCACATGCAAAGGCCCTGTTGTGGGATCAAGCCACTGTGTGGGAGGGACACAAAAGCCTGGCGTGGCTGGAGCCTTGAAGGAGGGGACTGGGCACACAGAACTGCAAGTGTGGGTCTCTGCTGAAGATCCTGGCAGTTTTAAGCATGATTGTTAGATGATTCAGTCATCTTTACAAATCACTTTGCTGAATGTAGGGTGGATTAATGAGGGGGTAGTTGGAGGCTACCCCTTGGAGGGCATTTTGGCCTTATCTACCAAAATTTCAAATGCACATACCCTCTGACCCAGCAGTTCCACTTAAGCATTTGGTCCTGAAATATTCGTAAAAGTGCCCAAAGATACAAAACAAGGATGTGCATTGTAGCATCTCTTAGAATATGGCCCCAAACAGGAAGCAACCCGAACCTCTATCAGGAGGGAGGTCATAAAATTCCTGCACATGCAACAATGCGATCCTCCGCAGCCTGTCAAAGAGGCAGGCAGCACTAAGTGTGCTGGACTGGAATGTTCTCCAAGATATAATAAATGCATTTATTTGAAAGCAGCTTGCAGCACAGTGTGTATTGAGTTACCATGTGTCTAAAAAACCTTGTAGAGCTCCGCGTGTATGCACAGGGAAAATATCCCGAAGGACACCCAAGGACGTGGTAGACACTGGTTGCCTCTGGGGAGAACTGAAGGCTGGCATAAAGGAGTGAACCTTTATTTTTATTGTACACCTTCCTTTCTGCACCCCGAATTGTGTGCATGCCCTATTATGGAGGTAATTAGGCTGAGAAGGGCCTCTTCCCCAAGCCCAATAGGTGGCTCTTGGCCTTGGTCTGTAGAGGTAATGGGGAGGAGTCCCCGTTTCTCCCCGCTCCTCTGTGGGTGTGTTACTCCATCGAGGGCAGGTCCTGGGGCAGGGCTGGGTCCCCTAACAATCCTGTCCCTCTAACTTCATGATCCTGACTGAACCAGAACCTCCTTGGCTATCTTTGGGATGCAGGCACAGAGCCCCAGGTGAGGTGGATGGCTACAGCATGGGGACAGGTATGAGGGGCTGGGCACAGGGGGCCAAGGTCAATTGGTTCTGACCCTGGTCCACCTTTGCCCTGGAATGAGGAGGGTGTGCAGCCCAGGTGCAGGGTCAAGGCCCCCCACTCCCCAGTAGATGGCACCCAGGCCTCCTCCCGCCCACCACACTGCACCTGGGAAAGCATTGGCCTGATGACTAGTCACTGGCTGAGCCATCACCACCTTCCAGGGCCACTGATTGCTCAGACCTGCAGGGTCTTTGCAAAGAACCTGCCTGGGTCAGGGAGCCTGCCAGAGCCCTTCTCCCTCATCGTGCCTCCAGGGCTGGAGCATGGGCTTCTCTGGCGGAAAGCGCTGGGGAAGCCCCAAAGGAGATATAGTAACACAGAAACTCCTCCAACGCTCGGGAAAACCTGAAACACGCTGAGAGGCAAACCGCAGGCTGCTGCCCTGGAAGGAGCCACATTTTCCAGCATGTCAGGGCCTGGGGCCTCGAAGTCTCTGCAGGAACAGGGAGTGGGGGGAAGGGTGGATGGCTGGGGAATGGAGAATGGAGTCAGGGTATGGGGGTAAGTTAGTTATAATAGCACTTTAACAATCACTGTGGCAGAAACTGCTAGTTGCAGCCCCTTCTGCTCAGTATCAGACCCCGATTTTGTTGGTGCATCCTTCCCCAGCCACCTTTGCAGGAGGGGTGGCCCTGGGACTGAGCTCCAGCCAGGGGTGACTTGGATGTCGTCAAGTAGGGCTTCAGGGAACTCCATCAAAGGGGGCTGAGTCAGTGGAGGCCCCTTTGACCCTGCCCCTACCTCCTCTTTCCTTGTGGGATGGAGGGCCCCAGGAGGGCCTGGGGCAGTGATGGGGGACAGTTCGCCAGCTCTGGCTGTTAACCTTCAGGCTTCATGTGACCTTATGGAAAAGGAACCCACTTCCTTGTTTAAGCCAGCATTTTTCAGCTCTCCATGACTAGCAGCCAAATGCAGTTCCTAATGATCAGATATATTTTCCATTAGCCCCACCAGAGCACTAAGAGTCAGCAAGTGAGCTGGCTGTAACCAACTTCTGTTTAAGTCTAGGCAGGGGGACCTAAGAACCGTGGATTGGAGTGCCATGTGCCAGGCGTGCCCCTGCTCACCTGTGCATCGTGAGAGCTGGGTGTGGTGTAGCCCACAGTTCTTCCCAAGGCAACAAGCAGTCATTTTGCACCAAATCACAGTCACAGAGAGAGTCCAGGGTTTCATCCAAGTCACCCAAAGGCCAAAACTTAAGATGTGGTGGCTTTGATGTCCTGCAAGTTTAAATTCCACCCTGGACAGGCTACCCCAGCTCTGCAGCCCTGGTTTCTCCTCTGTCATCAACAATTCCTGATGGGATCGGCACAGGGATTAGGATAGCCCCCGCCAGGGCCAGGACTCCCATCTTTGGCCATGAGACCCCTCTTTCCTGCCTGGGTAGGGCACCCTGGGGGAAGCACACAATCCTCCTTGAGAACCACTTAGGGGAAACACAAGCGGTCCTGTTGTCATTGACCTATTCCACGGTTCACAATAAATCACCTCTCTGTTTTTTCTGAAATAATCAGGAAGACTTTTATGAACACCTTTACTTGAGAACTGAGTTAAGGTGTAACACATAGAAGAATAAATGGACGCTGATGGATGAGTGTAATAAGATCATGGGGATGTTTAAGAGTCCCAATTTGGAACATACAGGTTTTGTTGTTGTTGTTGTTGTTGTTGTTTCTTAGATGGAGTCTGGCTCCCGTGGTGCAGGCTGGAGTGCAGTGGCACGACCTTGGCTCACTGTAACCTCCACCTCCCGGGTTCAAGCAATTCTCCTTCTTCAGCCTCTTGAGTAGCTGGGATTACAGGTGTGCGCCACGACGCCTGGCTGATTTTTGTATTTTTAGTAGAGATGGGGTTTTGCCATGTTGGCCAGGCTGGTCTCGAACTCCTGACCTCAGGTGACCCACCCACCTCAGCTTCCCAAAGTGCTAGGATTAGTGGCGTGAGCCACTGCGCCCGGCCTGCAAAATATGTTTTTTTAAAATGAACTACTAATAATGATGGACACACAAATAAAATAAAATTAATTTCCACTTTGCCATCGATGGTCTCTGCCACCCCCAGGGCTGTCACCAGGCTCCCTGTTCTTCTGGGCCTATAGTTGGCCTGCATTCCTTGGCCCGCTGAGGTCTGTTGGTGGGTCCTAGGGGAGAGGGCCTAGTTAGTGCTGGTAAATACGTGCTGAGTGCAAGGGCACTGTCACCTCTCTCGCCATCCACAGGCAAGAGCCCTGCACTTCCTGCGTGAGACGACCCTGCCAGGGCACTCCTTCCCTCCACCCTGGGCCCTGCAGCATTCGCTGGTGGCCGCTCAGTCAGCCTGGGTGCAGGAGAGATGACCTAGAGTGCCCAGGCAGCTCGCCACGGACATGCATCAAGAACAAGAAGCAAAGCCTGTGGTTGGGGCCACTGGGAGCTGGGGGTTTGGTGACCTGAGCTCACCCAGCCCATTCTGATTGATCTGTGGCCCTGACACCCTGCCAGCACTCATGCCCAGACCACCCAGCATGCTCACACACAGACTCGCACCCCTGGCACCAGCTCCATGGAGCTGTCCCCTGCTCTGTAAGAAGAAACAGCCCAGCTCTGCCTCCCCAGCCTGGGAAATTCTCAAGGGAAGGTACAGAGAGGTGAAGTCTTAACAGGCAAAGGAGTCCCATCCAAAAAGAAGGTGGGGTGGCCAGGGGACAGCAACCTAACATGTGAAATTGAAAACACCCACATGAACTCATGACCTTTAATTGTAGAAAGAAGTCAAAATATGGGAGCAGTGGTTGCCTCTGGGGAGGGAATCAGATGGCTAGGCGGGACCGTTCTTAACATGACTCTTACTTAGTTTTAAAGCAAATGGAAATGAATACACATCATCAAAAATATTTTCTAGCTCTGTCATGAAGAGTGATCCAGGGAGTAGCACTTTCTTGCATTCAAAAACACATACACACACACCACACACATATATATACATAGACATACACACCACACACCTACACATGCATACACTCGTATACACATACAGGCACATATGCACATGGCATACACACTCATACACACATATATACATATACCACGCGCACAGATACATACACACACCTGACACATGCGTCCTCATGGACATACACCGCACACACATACATGCATAGAGACACACACCACACACCTGCACATGCATACACTGGTATACACATACAGGCACATTTACACATGACAGACACATTCGTGTGCATATACGCACACATCACACACACGTACACATACATGCATATACAAATACACATACATATGACACATAAATGCTCATACACACACACCACACATATATACAGCTATACACACACACTCATATACACATACACGCACACTTACACATGACACACACACTTATGCACACATACACACAGCGTGCACACATATGCATATATGCAGATACATATATATATAAACGACACGTGTGTATGTGCACACACATATGCCACACACACCACACATACACACACAACACACACACATGCATATACACACACAGACATGCACACACATGATTTACAATGGTCCTGGGACAGGCTGCTTACCCAGGGATTTCAGGGCAGTGTCCACTGAAGTGGACAGTGACTTGTTAACTGGTTCATTGAAATAATGCCAGTTGACAAAAGCTGCAATGATACCAATGCAGTTACTAGAAAGCATAGAAATTGCAGTGATAATGGAAAAGGTTAGAGCTCATCATGCATGTATGTATGTATGTGTATCCTTATCTTGGAAGGAGTGTAGGAGCTGTTGCTCTGGTGGCTGCACTGATGACCAGCTAGAAAGAGGTCCAGCAGGGAGGGACCCACAGATATGGGACAGCCATTTGTCCTGAGATAGCCTTGAGACAGTGAGCCACCTGCACACACTCACCCCTCCCTCCTGAGAAAGACCCTCAAACCAGCCAGTCTAGCACATGCTAACAAGATGTGCTTGCCTGGTCCTAGTGAAGCAGGCCGCAGAGACATATCTTGTTAGCATGTACATGTCCCACCAGCATATCATAAGAGTGGGATAAACGAAAGTTACAGAGTACTTTGCTTCAGGAGGTGGACATCAGGCTGCCAAAAAACGCAAAGCTTCACAAAAAGCTTGAGCTTCCAAAGTCCTACGAATGCAATAAGGGAACTCATCCTGCAGAAAGGACACAGCCTAATTAATGCCTGAGCTCAGGTTCCAGTCACCTCGGGAGGAACAGTTGGGAGCACTGCCCCAAAGGAACCATCGACACCCTGGCGCCTGTGTCCTCAGCCCTTAACTGGTCCCACCCTGAAGCCTTGTCTCTTTTCCTGGGATTGCTGCAACCCTAGGACGGCTCAGAACCCCTGGGAAGAGCTATGAGCACTGGTAAGAAGATGGGGAGTAGGGTGAGGACGGGAGGTGGGAAGCAGGCTTCAACACTGGTCAGTTCCAGAGAGAGCAGAGCGCTTTGTTGTATAACCAATACAGCATTTTAGGCGTGTTTTGACTGTTTGAGTGTTTGAAGCACATTTTAGACTTTAAACATTTACAAGTGGGATCCAATAAAAATGTTAAATCAGTGTTTCATTGGAGGAATTGCCAAAACTCAGGAGTTGTGCGTTAGATGTAGAAGCGGTGTGTTGCTGTTTGGGAAGCATTGATGGTTTCATGTTTAACAGATTCATGAGCCCGATAAATAGGGCATCAACAGTGCACAGGCAGCAATGCGTGAGCCCAGCAGTGCCCTCAAGCCTGGCACCCAGCCTGGCTCCCAGGAAATGCTCACATGGGTTGAAGGCAGAGGGAGATGGCCATGGAGACGCTTCAGGTTTGCTGGCCAGAAGTGCTGGGATGACTCCATCTCTCTGACATAAGAGCAGAAAGATCTGGAAGACGGTGGCATCCTTTTCCCAAGGGCACATTCACCCCACTCCAGGCTAGATATCCCTACCTCCCCTGCACCCTACAGTGTTCAACTCAGCCAGAAGCCCAGAGAGCCCAGGGGAGGTGTGAGCAATGGAAGAAAGATCAGCACAGGTGCCTTGCCAGGCACACCCATGTCACTCAGCAGTGGGGCAGGGACATCCTTCAGGGAGTGGGACATATTATTTCTACTCTGGGAGGCTGGGAACAAACAGCCCTACAGCATCCCACAAGTCTCAGGCTCTAGGGTTCCCCTTCCCCATCCACCGGGGCTGCAGATCAAAGACACTGACCAGAAGCCCACAGCTCAAGGCATGGTGTTCCATTATTTATCACTGGACGATCTTGCGCCTTTCTGAGGTGACAGTGGTGGGGAGGGAAGCCATCTCTGACATTGCCGTGGTTCAGATGTCTGTTACTTCTCTCTTGCCAACAGGAAGCTTGACCCCTGGAAATTCCCCTGCAGATGCCCTAAGCCCCCCTCCCCGTTCCGCAAATCCCTTCCCCAGGTTTGCGGGGGAAACCTTCCCCATGGGGGGAGGGCACATCCAGGGAGGGAAGGGCTGCTTGGGCCATAGTGCTGCCCAGGTGGAAGCTGGTTCCCAGCTGCCCAAGCTCCACACTCCAGTGGGTCAGGATACCTGCTCAGAATTACTTCTGCTCCTCAGTAGGAGGAGGCTGTGCTCTGGAGGCTGGAAGTCCAGGACCAAGATGTTGGCAGGGTTGGTTTCTGCCATGGCCTCTCTCATTGGTTTAGGGATGACCACACTTCTTGCCATCCTCACATGGTCATCCCTCTGTGTGTGTCTATGTCCTCATCTCCTCTTCTTACAAGGACACCAGTCCTATTGGATTAGGGCCTACCCTAATCACCTCTTTAAAGCCCCTGCCTCCAAATACACTCACATGCTGAGGTACTAGGGGTTAAGACTTCAACACATGAATTTGAGGGGCCCCATTTGAGCCTATAACACCCTCTGTGTTCTGAAGGCTCTATGGAGGGTTCCATGGAGCATAAAGGACAGCCAGAGAGCATGGCCTACAATGAGGATGAATGGAGGCTCTGGGAGGAGGACAGTGAAAGGCAAGGAAAGGTACCTGCAATCCACTGAGTGAAACAGGGAGATCATGTTTATAAAAAAATTGTAGAGTATCGTATAAATGTATAAACAACAAGGCTGGAAGGACATAGACAAAAATATTAGTGGTGGTTATTCCTCACTGCTGGAATGGCCACTTTTATTCCTTTTCTTTTGGATTGTTTGTACGTAGAATTTCTTTTGCAATAAGAAAAAAAAAATCAAAGTTACAATTTTTTTTTTGAGACAGGGTCTCACTCCATCACCCAGGCTTGGAGTGCAGTGGTGTGATCTTGGCTCATTACAGCCTTGACTTCTGGGCTGAGGTGATTCTCCCACCTCAGCCTCCTGAGTAGCTGGGACTACAGGTGCACACCACCACGCCTGGCTAATTTTTTTTTTTTTTTTTTTGTAAAGATAGGGTTTCACTATGTTGCCCAGACTGGTCTCAAATTTCTGGGCTCAAGGGATCTTTCCACCTCATCTTCCCAAAGTGCTGGGATTACAGGTGTGAGCCACTGTGCCCAACTAAAATATTCATTCTTAATTACTATAAAATTACTATGGAGCCAAAGAATGCACATCCTTCTTGTGATTGGTCCCCTTTGGGACTCTGAGCATCCTGGCAGCAACACCAAAAAGGCACTGTTGTCAGTTACCCAATTCCTAGAATCCAGAAGCAACCCATTTATTCAAGTGGTAGGCAAGTGCCTGGCTCCTCCAAGGCTGGACAGGAATCTCATTTTCCCCAGGAGGGTGGGACACACAGAGGGCCTTCTGTAGTGTTGTCTCTTCTAACTGCCTTAGACGAGGGGGACGAGGAGGCTGCTCCCATCCAATCACTGCCCAGGTGAGTGCTGGCCCTTGAAGGCCAAAAGAACGGGTTCCTGGTCTCAGAAGAACCCCAAGGTACTGGCATACCTAGTATACCCAGCCTCCTAAATCCCCTCCCGGAGCCGAGTTTCTGAATGAGAGGGAGGCTGGGTGCTGGGAGGGCCTGAGGGCCCACCCTCTGATGAGCACAGTTGGCATCCTCTCTGGGGGTGGCGAGGGGCAGCGGCTTCTCTCAGCACTGGGGGCTGGCCCGGAAGCTCACTGCTTCTATGGAGAGGTGAGTTTTGGATCACTGCCATCCGGAAGCCCCCTCTCCCTCTGCCGTTTACAAAGGACTAAGGGACAGAGCCCCAGATTCTTACCCGCCCCTCCCTCCATACAGGCGTCTGTCTCCTTCCCAATTGAGCACTTTCTGGAGGCGCTGGGTAAATTCTGGTGGTCAAATGCATTCTGCTGGATCTGCTGCCTGGACTTATGGTTGTCATCAAAATTCCCCTTGACATGTGTCCCCACATGCTCTTCAGCTCCCGACTTCTGAGTCCTGACACGTTGCCCAGAGGCGCCATCAGACCTGGGATTCACCAGCCCCGCACAGGCCTCTCCCCAGGGCCCCGGCGTTGCCAGTGGGACCAGAGTGGTCTCAGGCTGTGCTGAGGACCCCGTCCCCAGACAAGGCTGGGCTGGCTCCACCAGCATTCCACCACCATCTTCTTGCTGTGTCCCTGATAACGGACACTTTTTTTTTTTTGAGACAGACTTTCACTCTTGTTGCCCAGGTTTGAGTGCAATGGCGCTATCTCAGCTCACCTCAGTCTCTGCCTCCCAGGTTCAAGTGATTCTCCTGCCTCAGCCTCCCTAGTAGCTGGGATTACAGGCATGCACCACCACACCCGGCTAATTTTGTACTTTTAGTAGAGACAGATTTTCTCTGTGTTGGTCAGGCTGGTCTTGAACTCCCGACCTCAGGTGATCCACCTGCCTCGGCCTCCCAAAGTGCAGGGATTACAGGCGTGAGCCACCGTGCCTGGCTGATAATGGACACTCTTTCGCAGGATCGATGCACAGCATGCCGCTGTGGCCAAGACCTGAGGCCCCACGCCCATTCAGCTCCATCTGGGGTGTGCCGTATCCTTCACTGCAACCCCCACCTCAGCCACTACTGCACAGCTCTCAGATCACAGCTGCCTCATCTGTAAAACCAAGGAATGAAACGAAGGATCTGCGTCCAAGACTTAGCACAGTGGGGTGTTCAGCAAGACTCTCAGGCGCCAGTCACCTCTTCCCTAGTTCCCCCTGCAGCTACGTCACCTCCCGAGCCCTCAAGCGCCTGTGCAGCAGCGGTTCCACCGTTTCATCACATGCTTGACAACACTGAGGCCCCGAGAGCTAGGATCTGCTGTCGCTCAGCTGGGAGCCAGCTCAGAAACCTGTTTCTGCCGACTCGGATGGCGACTGCCGTTTTGGATCCTGCATTCATTCCTCCCGCGCTCTTGCTTGGCCCCCTCGTTGGTGTCATCTAGGAGCTGCCCAGTCCTGGTTTCATTCCTGTGAGTGTGACAGGCTGGGCATGTGCAGAATCTCCAGGAGGCACTTTTCTGCACACTCTGGAAAGCCTGCCTGGCCCCTGTCCTCCGAGCACACACCAGTCCCTACGCAGAGCCTAAAAGGCTCACAAGGTGGTTGTGGCTTCCACCACATGAGCCCCAGGAGCTGCCCTCTTCCCTTACTCCAAAGTGGCCTCTAGGATGTGCTGTGTGCTGTGTGCCAGGTGACATCTCTCCCACTGTGACTCAATCCTCCATCTCCAAGTCCAGCCAAGGCAGCCACATCAACCCTGCCCTCCAAGCAGCACAACTTCTACCCAGGTCTGGAGACAGAGGAGAAAGGAGGGGAGGAAGAGGGTGGGGGCAAGGGGGAGCTTCAGCAGACAATGAGGTGGAAGGAACTAGAAAACATCTCCACCTCAGAAATAGCAGCATCAGGTCACCAAAGCCTCTAATCAAGTGCAGCTGGAGAAGTGGAAGTGAATGAACTCTTTATCTGGACTTTCTTTATCAAAAAGGTTTAAATTGGATCTAAGGCACACTAGGTGTTTTTGCCCTCGGTGCAAGGTTTCTGCTCCTCAATGGAGCCACGGAGCAGATAACGGCTGGAGCCCAGCCTGCCCATCAGTGGGGCCTGCTGGGCGGGGGCCCAAGGCCTGCACAAGGCTGAGGCAATCTCAGGAATCAGGGCTGGACCCCTTCCAGCTACTGGTCTGCCCAACCCAGAGGCCCTTGTTCTTTGAGTTTCCCATTATTGGTTTCCCTTTCATTCACTTTTATGTTCAGAGGTCGGACCTGAGAGAACAGAGACACACTGGGTAGTGCAATATGAAGCGGGGCAGCTGGGGCCAGGGTCAGAAAATGGGGCCCACATTCCCTCCAGCACCTCCTGGCTGGGTGAGCCACAGCCACCTCCTCTCTCCTGGGACCTGCGGCTCCTCCACACCCTGCCTTCTTGGTTGATGAAGAACCAATGGCTATGTTCCCCAGACTACCAGGTTCCATCACAATGGAGGCCATGGGGGCCTCAAGACCAAAGACCACAAGACCCCTGAATACAAGGAGGGGCGGCCAGGAATTGGGCCTCTGCTGGGCCCTGGAAACCCCAAAAGCCAAAGGCCCAGGGCTTTGCCCCACACCTCTCCCTTGAGGACACACTGAAGACTAAAGAAATTGCCGGAGCTCAGCCTCAAGGGGCTGTTCTTCAATGTGGTGATGAGGGTGGGATTTGGAAACACAGGCCCAGGTTCAAATCCTGCCTCTGTCAATTGCCAGCTGCCAGACCCAGGGCAAGTCTCTATGCCTCTTAGATCCTTGCTTCCTCATTGACAGAGATGGAAAATAATCAGGGATGACAGTCTGGAGCAGCAGGTTGTAAGGGTGTATGCACAGACAGATCCCCACTGCGGAGAGAACGCATCAGGGAAGATGCTGCAGCCCCTACCCTGGCTCTCGAAGGTGCACAAGGCCTCCAAGTCTCTCCTGTCAATGTTCTTGGGGACTATCCATGGCCCCCCACCAACCCCACCCCCCTGACCTTGGCATGCTCAGGGCCAGTGTAACGTCTTTCATGCTGTCTACTTCTTTTCAAGTCAGGGAGGAGACCCTGAACCTCAGGCTTGGCCTTGAAAATTCTCTTCAGCTGCACACAACTGTCCCCAGCACAGGGACAGGGACAGGAACCAGCAGCGAGGGGCCTGGCATTCCCCAAGTGACAAGGCCCTACAGAGGAACTCCCATCACTCAAGGCAGGGCACTTACCCGTCTCAGTTCTCAGGGAGGGATTGCATCGAAGTCAGGGACTGGGCTGGGAGAACTTACTTGCTAAAGGGAGACAGACAGGTGGACACGAACGTGAGGGTCTGGGTGCAGAGGCTTCCTTGTCGCCCCAGAAAATGTGACACTCCTCATTGCAGCCCCTCTCCCAAAAACCAATCCTCCCCAGTCATCACTAACTCCCAGGCAGTGACTGGGAAGTGGGGGCAGGGGGACCCTTGGGCAAAGCTGGGGGCTGGGCCCTGTTTCTCCCACAGCAGAGAAAGAACTCGGTCAACCATGGTGGCTAAAAGCTGGGGGCTTGGAATAAAAGGTCTGCTGTTTGCCAAAATGTAACAGTTCCTCTCCCTCGCTGAAGCCCAGGAGAGGAGGGAGCCGTGCCAGCCTCTCCAGCCTATTCCTTAGGGCACCTGCCCCCATGCAACCAGCGGGCAGGAGCAGTTCCCTCGCCTGCCGCCAGGGGGCGCCCCTCTCCGAGCAGCCGGACCCTGTTCTCCCGCCGGCTTGCGTGGCCCGGCCGCGACAGGGGAACAGCCCGCCGAGAAATGGCTGCCCCTGGGCTCCTGGGCCCTCTGAGAAGAGTTTGTGGGCTTGATGAGTTTACTTTACCAAGTATTCCCAAGTATGATGCCATGTGGGGAAAAAGGAACCCTTGTGGCGGGTGTGGACGAATGTAAATACAGACACCCCAGGCGGGCAGGCAGAGGCCCAAACGAGCGGGCCTGCCTGGGGGCCGGCTGCGGGGTGGACTTTCTTCTCCCAACGTTCTAGTCGGCATCTTGTATTTCTTGTGCAATAGAGACTTTTTTAAAATGTAACTTGGATTTTTTGCATGTGCTACAGGCTTATGAATAGTCTGTTCTCTGTGTGCACGCACGTGTGTGTATGTGCATGTGCATGTGTGTGCGTGTGTGTGTATGTGTTTGTGTGTGTTTGTGTGTGTGTGTATGTGTGTGTGTGTATGTGTGTGTGTGTATGTGTGTGTGTGTGCACACACATGCTTTAATGTCTCCGGCGTCTGACCCAGTGGCCAGGTGCAGGCCTGGTGGCAGAGTAGGGCTCTGTGTCCACACTGGGGAATTTGGGGGGTCTGCGGGCCAGGGGTACATTGGGAATAGGGGAAAGAGTAGAAAAGGGTCTGGAAATCCAGAAAACATTTTTCCTGAGAGAGTCTCTTGACAAAAGCAGCTTCTACAACTACAACGGTCCCGTAGCTCTCACAGCTGGGACCTACTAACCCTTGCACTGTTCTCAGTAAAACTCAGAACTCAGCCACCAAAGGCAAGTCTGCAGTTCACACTTGTGTCAGCCACACAGAAATTGTATTCCACCAAGAACAGCCTGCCCCTAATACAAATAGGGCAGGGGATGGCAAAAGGTTCCATCCCAAGGCCCCTAAACTGCAGCCACAGAGGGGAGACCATCCACAGAGGAAGCTCTGGGCTCCCAGGGGGCTCTCAGGACCCCCACTGATGGTTCCCGGGTGAGGCTTTACCTGGCTCCCCTCATTCCAGAACCACAAACTCTCAAGCCAAGAAACACAAGACCAAAAGCCACATGAACAGCCACGGATAGTGAGGGAGGCAGGCCAGGCCCAGGACAGCCTGGGGCCCTCCATCAAACTGAGTTACCCTGTGGACTCCAGTTAACCCTGAGCTTGCCCCTTCCCCCAGCCATGGTGAAAAAGCCAGAAATGGAGGGGCCTCCCCCATGCCTCAGTGGCCTAGCTCACTATTGGGCCTGTGGAGGACCTGCCCAGCAGCTGTTAGGAAGAGAAGAAGGTACTGGAAGGGCCTGGTCAAGGCTGTCTGTGCAGCTGGACCGTGGCTGGGGCAGAGTGGGAAGGAAAGTCAGGAGGGTGGCATGTCCGATTATGTTCTCTGAAGATGGCCACAACAGTACCTCCCATCCCCTCACTCCTCCCATCAAGAAGTGGAGTCTTGGCAGGAACTCGTGACTTGCTTGTTACAAATAGAATGTGGTGGAAATGATGCAGCATAACTTTCAAAGCTCAGTGGGAAAGGCAGTGAAGCAGACACTCACCTCTGGAGCCCTGAACCTGTAGTCAAGAAGTTTGACCGTGATGAGGCCACCCTGCTCTGAGGAAGCCCAAGCCACATGTAGAGGCTGTTGCGGCCAACAGCCTGGGCTGAGGTCCCACCAACAGTCAGCATCATGTGGGGGAAACATGAGAGATGACATCTTCAGATGGTTCCAGCTGTTGAGTCCCTCTCAGCTGTGAAGTCTTTGCAGTGGAGGCCTTTACAAGATGGAAACGTGTCAGCCCTCCTGTGCTCTGTCCAACTTCCAGATCTGCAGAGCCACGAGCATGGGAGATGGCTGTGGTATGCTGCTAAGTTTTGGGGTGCTTTGTCAGAAAAGAGCAGTAGCTGGAACAGATGGCCCAGGGAGAGATTCAGAAAACTGTGCCAACCAACCTTCTGCTCTTTTCACTTTCACGGATGCTGCCGGGACCCGGGAGGCCACAGGTCTTTGGAAGAGCTGTCCCCTCTGTAGCAAATAATAACTCAGGCTCAGGGGATGTGGGAGCTGCCTCTGGCAGGGCAGCCCCCTCCGCCTGGGGTGCAGGGAACCAAAGTTTGCAGCTTGTGCCAGGCAAACCTGGTCTCTTCTTCTCAGGCCTGAGGAAGGTGCTGGTGGCCAAGACTGACTGTCCACGCTGGCTGAGCTCTGGGGTGGATTGGCCAGGCCTGCTGGTATTTCCAGGCCTGGTGGATGAACGAGGCCTCCAGAGTCATGCGTAACTACAGCAACAGCTCCTTGTCAGGCCCAAACTGCTGTGGCCTAGTGACCTCGGAGAGGAGATACACCTTGCCTTTGCCACTTGTTTCTGGCCTGGGCTCTGCACTCCTCTCCATTGGCTACTCTAACTCATCGAGAGTGGACAAAGGGACAGAAGTTTCCAGGAAAAGGGAAAGAGAATGCAGGCAGGTCCTGTGGCTGTGGAAGTGGGTCTGGGGAGCCTCAACAAGGCCCCCAGCTCCAGGGACCCACATGGCCAGCAGCAGCCAGGCCACAGGCAATCAGCAGCTGCCATCATTGCCTATCAGACTATCTGTTTCCGAGGAAGAGGCCCCAGGAAGCCGCAACACAGATGCCTTTATTCTTCCTGCTGAGATGCCAGCCAGGGACTAAAGGGCAGAATAGAGGCCCCTGAGGTGTGGGTTTGCCTCCCAGAATGTGAAGCCGCAAATGACCTTGACCTTCTCCCATCCCCGTTGTGCACATGGGAAACAAAGGCCCAGGGAAGCGGCCGACCCAAAGTGTGTCGTTGCCAGGGCAACCCGGCCACAGCACTTGCAAGCCTGGGAAAAAGTTGTTGTTCATCACGGGGGTGGATGTTTGTCTTGTTTTGATTTTTCAAAAGCCTGAACCAAATCAGCTTTTTAACATGCTGCTCCAGGACATGGTGCTACTTGCAGACAGCCTGAGGAGCAGATGCAGGCAGAACTGATGGTGTTCAGACACTCTCGTCGATTCTAAAACATCCTGGCTCGGCTTCTGCCTCACTTCTCGGCAGACAGCCCTGTCCTGTCTGTACCCGAGACCCAAGGGTCAGGCCGGTCCCTAGCAATTTCCCTCAATCAGCAACTTTTGTGTAGGAATGAAGTTAAAAGATCCGAGTTCACTGTCCACAATATGATGCAGTTGCCCTATTTTCTCTTCCCTGAAAAGTGAGGAAACTTTGACATTAAGGAAGTCGTTCGTCATGATTTCACATTGTCACACACGTTTAACCACTGTCACATCAGATCAAACGGCAGCACTAATCCAGTTGTGTGTGGCATGACTCCAGACTTCTTAGTGAGGAATGGAGATCCTTACGGCAGAATTCGAACTTCCCTTGTTGCAAGAGGAAGCAAATTCACCCTCCGGAGAGGCCCTCTCAGCATCGGCCCCAGCTGGAGGCTCTGTTCATTTAACTCCTAAGCATCTCACTTGGGCATTGGGTGAGATGAGCAGGGACAACAGCCTTCTCCTAACTCCCCAGTCTCCATTGTGGGGTCCAGGCCTAGGTGGCTCCCAGGCCGTAATTCAGCTTCACAGAGCTGCGGTGCCCTCCTCAAGCCCCACTGCTTCACCCAGCCTGACTAGCACGGCCTCCAAATCCCCCTGTGCTTGTCCCTTCTCTCAGGCACCTCCAGTGTGAAGGACGGTGGGGCAGCTCCCCAGTGTGCATCTGCAGGAGGACTCAGAGAAGGGAGACAGGGCAGCCAGGCACTGCTGTGCTGTGCCCGCCCTGCCTCCTGGACAGGCCGAGGGCAGGCCATGGGGAACCATGCTCAGGTTTTAAGAAGAGAGAGATCATTCAGAGTGGACTGAGCCATTCCCACCGGCCATTCTACATCGGCTCCCGAGAGGCAGTGGCTCTTGCGTGTGGAGGAGCACACATGAGATCTCCCTGGAGCACTCCCAACTGTAGATCACGGTAGTCGCAGAGAACCTTAGGAGGCGGGGGGTCTACAGAGCTGGTGGGGGACCTTTGGAGTCCATGACTGTCGCTGTGACTGGGCCCCACTTCCAGGCTGTGTCCGACAAGGCCAGGAAGGCAGCTTCCACCTCAAGCCTACACCGTGCACACTGGCCCCAGGGGGTTTCTGTGTGGAGCACCAGCTGAGTACACGAGGATGAGATGGCATGAACTGCAAGATAGAGTAGCAGGGAATAATACAAATTAATAAGCCATGAGGTGAGATCACCTCAAGATGTCTGGTGAGGGTAAGCTTTGGCTCCATGATCCTGTCTCTAAGTTCTTAAGAAATGCAGAAAAGGTGTTTAAGAAAATAAGTTAATTCCTGGCAGTGCTGGGGAAAGGTGGTTGCAGCAGATTGCATTTTTCCAAGATGGCTACAAGATCTTCTATCCCACATGGCTTTTCTACCAAGGGGCTTAGACCCTCCTCCTATCCAGAGTTGGGGTCTCTCCTTCCTCTCCTGGAACTCTGGTGAGCCAGTGACTACAGCAAAAGTGACACCATGTGACTAGCTGGGTCAGAAAGGCTGATTCCATTTCTGTCTGGCCCTCTGGGAAAGCTTGTTGACACCCAGACTCCATGCTGTGAGGAAGCCCAAGCCACATGGAGGCGACACAGGTGGGTGTTCCATCTGATGCCCGGATAATCATTGCCCAACCACAGTCTGACTGCAGGCCCATGAGAGGAGGGCCTTGGAACAGGACCTGCCCAGCCAAACCCATCAACTCTCAGAGCCGTGAGAAATGAGAATAAAATGGTTGTTTGAAGCCATTACCTTTGAGAGTGATTCGTTACTCAGCAACAGATAACCAGAGCCAAACCCATCAACTCTCAGAGCCGTGAGAAATGAGAATAAAATGGTTGTTTGAAGCCATTACCTTTGAGAGTGATTCGTTACTCAGCAACAGATAACCAGAACAGAGATACTTTCAGTGGGTCAGAAGTTATGAAGCAGCTGGGATTAGTGAGAATGAGGATATCATAGCTCCAAATTCTGGAAATGGTGGCTGCTTCCAGTTCAGTGGGAACAGGTACAAGGGAGAGAACAGGGCTGCAAGTGACTGTTAGGTGCTAAGTGCCTGCATCCAGGAGATCACCCACTGGCCCACCCCAGCTGGCGAGGCATTCTTGCCTCTCACCTGCAATTGCTGAGGGTAAATAGATACACCACTTACAGATGTGTCAACAGGAAACCTCCCCTTCTAAGATGAGCACTTAATGAAGACACTACAAACAGTTGAGGAAAACCCACTGTGAGAGAGAGTCACCAAACTCAACAGCTAAACCACCTAAAGAAAGTGGGTTCTTATTACAAAGAAATGGAGATTTTAAAAGAAGTAGGCCGGCGGTGGCTCACGCCTATAATCCCAGCACTTTGGGAGGCTGACATGGGCAGATCATTAGGTCAGGAGTTCGAGACCAGCGTGCCCAACATGGTGAAATGCTGTCTCTACTAAAAATACAAAAATTAGCCAGGCGTGGTGACACACACCTGTAATCCCAGCTACTCAGGAGGCTGAGGCAGGAGAATCACTTGAACCCAGGAGGGGGAGGTTGCAGTGAGCCGAGATTGCATCACTGCACTACTGCACTCCGGCCTGGGCAACAGAGTGAGACTTCATCTCAACAACAAAAAAAGAAGAAGTATGTTGGTTGGGCATGGTGGCTCACACTTGGAATCCCAGCACTTTGGGAGGCCAAGGTGGGTAGATCACTTGAGGCCAGGAATTCGAGACCAGCCTGGTCAACATGGTGAAACCCTGTCTCTACTAAAAATACCAAATTTAGCCAGGCATGGTGGGGACACCTGTAATCCTAGCTACTCGGGAGGCTGAGGCATGAGAATCACTTGAACCTGGCAGGTGGAGGTTGCAGTGAGCTGAGATTGCACCACTGTACTCTCTGGACAACAGAGTGAGACCTTATCTCAAAAAAAATTAATAATAATAATAAGTCTTTTTATATATTTAGAGAAACAAATATTAGGCCACTGTTAAAAAAAAAAAAAAAAAAGAACCAACTAAAGACCTTAACATATGATTGTTAAACATATGATTGTTAAAAGGAAAACTCAAGAAAGCCAAGGAGAAAAGTGGAGCCCCGTGAAGAGCAAGTTTCTGCAGTTTGAAGCCAAAGTCCTGTTCAGAACATAGCACAAAAGGAAAACAGCATGAAAACTATGAAGGAAATATGAAGATGCATGGAGGATAGATGCAGAAGTTGCAAAACCATCTAATAGAAATTCCAAAAAGAATGGGTTAGAGTTAGAAAACACTAAGAGAAATAGTAGACAAAAAATGTATTGAAACCTATTCCCCAAAGGCTTAAAAAGAGATAGAAACCTTGGGTGGTTCAATAGCCAAAGAATTTGGATAGACAATAAAAGACTAGAAGACTGAACATCATTTTTTTAAATGCCTGGGCCCAGCCGTTTTTATAGACTTTTTTTTTTTTTTTTTTTTTTGAGATGGAGTCTTGCTCTGTCACCCAGGCTGGAGTACAGTGGAACGATCTCGGCTCACTGCAAGCTCTGCCTCCCGGGTTCAAGCAATTCTCTGCCTCAGCCTCCCAAGTAGCTGGGATTACAGGCGCCTGCCACCAAGCCTGGCTAACTTTTTTGTATTTTTAGTACAAACGGGGTTTCACCATCTTGACCAGCCTGGTCTTGAACTCCTGGCCTCATGATCCACCCGCCTCAGCCTCCCAAAGTGCTGAGATTACAGGCGTGAGCCACCGCACCTGGCCGACACTTTTTCCTTAACCTTCAAAAATAGGTAATTATCATGTTGGATAAACTACTTTGGAGCATATAGCAATCTAGAAAGTGAATTAAAATATTTTGTTGAATAATATAAGGTTAACTCCAAAACGAAAGGAGAGCACACTAACGATCATCTATGCAAACATTTTAATATATTAGCAAATCAAATCAGCTGGCATAGTAAAGGAATAACCCATCATGAGCAAGTAGCATTTAATCCCAGATAAGCAAGACTTGCTTGACAGTAAGACTCACTATGTTAGCTTACTAGAGTAGGAAAAACTAGATGAGCCGAACCTCTCAATAGACAGAGGAGGAGGAGGAGGAGAGAACATTTTAGCTATTGTTTCCTTCACTTGATTAGGGCATTTTCTACAGACCCACAGCAAAGATCCTACGTACTGATGAAGCCTAAGAAACCTAGTTATAAGAGGCATCACTTTTTGCCCACCTGATTGTGAATATTTTGAAAGACTGATAACACCAAATGCTAGTAAGGGTGTACAGAAATTTCACCTCTCATGCAGTGCCAAAGGAAGGGTAGGTACATAGGAAAGTCACCTTATTGAGCAATTTGATAAAGAAAAAAAAAAAGAATGAAATTCTGTCATGGATGAGCCTGGAGGACAATACGCAAAGTGAAATAAGCCAGGCACAGAAAGACAAATGCCACATGGTCTTGCTCACATGTGTAAGCTAAAACAATGGGTCTCATGGAAGAAGAAAACAGAAAAGTGGTTACCACAGGCTGGGAAGGGTAGGAAGAGAGGGAGGATGGGGAGAAGTTGGTTAATGGATGCAAAATTATAGCTGGCTAAGAGGAATAAGTTCTAGAGTTCTAGAGCAGCCATCCTCAACCTTTTTTGACACCAGGGACTGGTTTTGTGGAAGACCATTTTTCCACATACCCCAGAGTTGGGGGTATAGTTTAGGGATGATTCAAGCATGTTGCATTTATTGTGCACTTTATTTCTATCATTATTACATTGTAATATATGATGAAATAATTATACAACTCATCATACTGTAGAATCAGTGGGAGTCCTGAGCTTGTTTTCCTGCAACTAGACAGTCCCATCTGGGGGTGATGGGAGACAGTGACAGATCATCAGGCATTAGATTCTCATAAGGAGGGCGCAACCTAGATCCCTCGCCTGCGCGGTTCACAATAGGGGTTCACAATACGGTTTGTGCTCCTATGAGAATCTAACACCGTGCTGATCTGACAGGAGGTGGAGCTCAGGCGGTCATATAAGTGATGGGGAGCAGCTGTAAATACAGAGTGGAGCTTTGCTCGCTCCACTCCTCTCACCTTCTGCTGTGCAGCACAGTTCCTAACAGGCCACAGACCAGGACTAGTCTGCGGCCGGGGGGTTGGGGACCCCGTTCTATAGTACTGTAGGATGACGACAGGTAACAATTTCTTTTATTATATACTTTCAAATGGCTAGAAGAGAGGCATTTAAATGTTTCCATCACAAGGAAATGGTAAGTGTTCGAGGTGATAGATATACTAATTACCTGAATTTGATCACCACACATTGTATACATGTATCAGAATATCACACCATACCCTACAAATACATACAATTATTATGTGTCAGTTAAAAATAATTTTAAAAGGCCAGGTGCGGTGGCTCACACCTGTAATCCCAGAACTTTGAGAGGCCGAGGCAGGTGGATCACTTGAGGGCAGGAGTTTGAGACCAGCCTGGCTAATATGGCAAAACCGCATCTCTACTGAGAATACAAAAATTAGCCAGGCGTGGTGGTGCCTGCCTGTAATCCCAGCTACTCGGGAGGCTGAGTCAGGAGAATCGCTTGAACCCAGGAGGCAGAGGTTGCAGTGAGCCAAGATCACACCATTGCACTCCAGTCTGGGTGACAGAGCAAGACTCCATCTCAAAAAAATAATAATAATAATTAAAACAAAAAAAATTTAAAAAATAAATAAGTTAGAATAGTACAAAGAGTATTTTTACATTGGAAATAAAACTTTTAAACAGTTAAGAGATAAAACTACAATGAGATACCACTTCACGTGCTGTAGGATGATTATTACAAAAAAAAAACATAAAGGGAAACAGGTATTGGCAAGAATGTGGAGACCTTTGAGACCCTTGTCGCTACTGGCAGAATGTAAAATGATTCAGCCACTGAGAAGAACAGTATGGTGATTCTTCAGAAAGTTAAACATAAAATTATCACATGATCTCTCAATTCCACTTCTGGGCACATACCCTAAACAATTGAAAGCAGGGACTCAAACAGGTATTTGTAGACTCATGTTCATAGCAGCATTGTTTGCAATAGTTAAAAGATGGAGGCTGGACGCGGTGGCTCACGCCTGTAATACCAGCACTTTGGGAAGCCAAGGCGGGCGGTTCAAGAGGTCAGGAGTTTGAGACCAGCCTGACCAACATAGTAAAACCCCATCTCTACTAAAAATACAAAAACTAGCCAGGCATGGTGGCACACACCTATAGTCCCAGTTACTTGGGAGACTGAGGCAGGATAATTGCTTGAACCCAGGAAGCAGAGGTTGCAGTGAGCCTAGATCGTGCCATTGCACTACAGCCTGGGCGACAGAGTGAGACTCCGTCTCAAAAAATAAATAAATAAATAATTTTTAAAAAGATGGAAACAACCCAAATGTCCATTCAACAGATGAATGGATATACAAATTGTGTTCTATCCACACGATGGGGTATTATTCAGCCTTTTAAAATAAATAAATTTTGACATGCTGAAACACGGATGAACCTTGACAACTTTATGCTAAATGAAATAAGCCAATCAGAAGAGGACAAAAACTACTTATGTGAGGTACCTAGAACAGTCAAATTCTTAGTCAGAAAGTGGAATGGTGGTAACTAGGGGCCGCGGGGAGGGAGAATGGGGAGGTATTATTTAATGGATACAGAGTTTCTGCTTGAGATGATGAAAAAAGTTCTGGAAGTGAATGGCTGTGCAACATTGTGAATGTACCCATTGGGAATTACTGCCACGGAGTTGTATACTTAAAAATGGTTAAAATGGTAGAGTGTGTGTTATGTATATTTTACCATAATAAAAGAAGAATTTAAAGTTATAAAGCATTCTTACTGCTGTAAATAAATTTTCTGGGAAACCAAGAGAAAGTCAAAACAAGACAGTGTGGTTTTGCAACGCAGCATCCCCAGGGCCACCAGGCTGAGGGGCCGCAGACAGGCCCAGGTTTCTGTGGCTGCCACCCAGGCTGGCCGAGATTGAGGCAGAAGCTAGCTGAGGTGAAGCATGAGGGTCTTCAGGCCCTCCATGGAATGCTCTGGCCCTGGGTCCTTCCTCCCAGGAGCCTCTCCACTGTGGGAGCAGTGGGCCTTCCACCGGCACCTCCTGCAGATGAGGCTGGGCCTCCATCAATTCCCTGCAAAACTGCAGTTCTACCCTGTAACCACCATGGCCTGCCAGCCACATAGACCCCAGGCCACGGATGGGCTTTCCTAAATGATATCTGTTGGCAGTCCAGTGGAATGCAAGAGCACGGGCTGAGGCATCAGACCCAGATCCAAATCCTGCCCCCCCTCTTCTTCTGTGCTGACTGATCCCGGCAAGGCCTCAGTTTCCTCAACATTCTCACCTGTGAAATGGGAAAGACAGTATCTCACAGGACTACGGTGATGGTTCACTAGGAAAATGTGTATGAATCACCTGGCCCAGAGGAGGTTTTTTCAATAAGATATTAGTTATTTGCTCTTATTGGTTCATAAGTCATGCAAATTTAATTTCAGAAGTGAAACCCGGCCGGGCACAGTGGCTCACGCCTGTAATCCCAACACTTTGGGAGGCCAAGGCGCAGATCATGAGATCAGGAGATTGAGACCATCCTGCCTAACACGGATAAAACCCCGTCTCTACTAAAAATACAAAAACTTAGCCAGGTGTGGTGGCGAGCACCTGTAGTTCCAGCCACTCGGGAGGCTGAGGCAGGAGAATCGCTTGAACCCAAGAGGCGGAGGTTGCAGTGAGCTGAGATCGCACCACTGCACTCCAGCCTGAACAACAGAGCAAGACTTCGTTTCGAAAGAAAAAAAAAATAAGAAGTGAAACCCAGGCATTCCTCCCTCCCAGTTAGTGTCCATCCATGCTGCATCTAATGGAGAACCTTCCATGTGGTAGTCAGAGCCGAGCCCCGGGAACAGAAAGAGCCATCTCTGAAGCTGCGGGGAGCTGAGGGTTTTGCAATAGAATAAAGAGAATAAGTCACTGTGGGGCCAGTCCAGGGGCCCCCGGCATAGTCGATACCTGTGTGGCAGCCGTGGCGCTGGTGAGCACTGAAGGCCAGAGGCGAGACAGTCGCAGCTGCAGAGCCGGGAATCTAGAAGCTGCTCAATACACCTTGGTTGCCTGTGGCCCATTTTGTCAATAAGAAAACTGAAGCTCAGAGGCTAAGAGGCTCGCCTAGGACCAAACAGTAAGCACAGGCTCCAAATCCAGACCTCTCTCCAAATTCCTCTGAAAGAGAATCCACATGAGAACAGGAATCCTACACTCAGGGCCGGGGGCAAAGGGTCTCTCTCGGGACTCAGTGAAGGGCATCAAGTCTGATCTGGCTGAAGTTCTGAGCAGAAAGCTGGCCTCTGCCTCCCAGTCATGCTGGTCCCTGGCTGGGAGAAGCCCCTTTCTAAGTGGAAGGCATCAGAATCTGCAGGCTGCCCCATGACTGGGTCTTGGCACAGCTTCCTCTGCCAGCAGAGGGGGCAGCCTGGCAGGGGGAGTTGGAAGCCTGCTTAGCCACTGTCGAGGGTTTGGGAGGTCCTGTTCCCTCAGCCTAAATGGTCACTCTTGTCAGGAGGACAGTCAGGGTTCACTGACCTCACACCAAGGATGACACAGGCTCCAGGGCAATGGTGACCATCACAGCCTCACCTCACCAGGGAAGCTGTCAGGCACAGGCTCCACGGCTCCCTGCTTGGCCAGATCCCACAAACAATGCTCGCTCCGGAGCACCCCTCCACCATGATAGCTGGGGCCCTCGGTGCCAAGGGAAGTGAGACGGATGCAGACCTCTGGTCCTCAGGCCCGGCCGGAGATGAGTATTAATTACCCCAAGGCAGGCCGGGCGAAGCTCATTCATTCCCAGCAGGTTTCAAGACCTGGGGTAAGCAGGATCCCTCTGAGGAATATAGGTGGAAAGGAAGGATGGGAAGAGTCCTGGGGTCTCCTTCCTGTCCCCAGACTACCCCGGACTGACCTGCTCAGGACGGAACAGCTGTGTGCCGGAATCGCTGAGAGCCTGGTGCAGGCACACGCTGTGGGAGTTTCCTCGGAAGCAGCCCCACAAGGGATTCCACATTCCAGGCTGGGACCCCGCAGCCTCCCAACCTCCTCACCCGCAGCGGGGAAATAAAGCTTCAGGGGTTGTTGGGGAAGAGGAGCGGATTTTAGGGAATAGCTCTAGATGCCCCACATTGAAGGAGAGCAGACAGAGCTTCCCTCCCCCGTCTCCAATCGCATTAACAGGGCTCTGTGAGGATCCTCACTATTGCTCACCTGCAGCGCTGGACACACCATGGATCCACCCCTCCTGAGGATGCCCAGTGGGCTGGCACACTTCTGGTGAGAGGTGAAGCCAACTGGACTTCCTAGGTCGAGTGGGGACTTGGAGAACTTTTCTGTCCTACAAGAGAATTGTAAAACACACCTATCAGCTCTCTGTAACTAGCAAGAGGATTGTAAAATGCACCAATCAGTGCTCTGTAAAATGCACCAATCAGCACTCTGTAGCTAGCAAGAGGATTGTAAGATGCACCAATCAGCACTCTGTAAAACCCACCAATCAGCACTCTGTAACTAGCAAGAGGATTGCAAAATGCACCAATCCGCGCTCTGTAAAACACACCAATCAGCGGGATCCTAAAAGTAGCCAATCTCAGGGAGGATTGAAGAAAGGCCATTCTCATAGGATAAAAATGGAACATGAGAGGGGACAAATAAGGGAATAAAAGCTGGCCACCCCCAACAAAGCTGGCCACCCCCAGCCAGCACTGGGATGGCAGAGTGAAGGCAAGGCTAGGAGCATCTCCAAAGTCAAACCAAAAGTTGAATGCTGTGGGCCACACACCCTGGACAGCTGGAGGGGTGCCCAAGGACCCAGCTAGAGGGAGGCTTGAGGCACCAGCCCTTAAGGAAATGAGTTCATCAGATCAAGGACACTCAGCATGACTGTCCCCAGGGAGTGTGGAGTGGGGCACCTCCTGGAGAACTCAGTGCCCAGAAACAAAGATCATTTGGAAGCAGCCTATTGGGTCTCGGGAAGCCCATGCCAGATCACCATGAGGGCAGTGGTCAGGTCGCATCCTCCCAGTTGCATCCCCTCTTTTCCTAGCTGCCCCTTCACTAGGGATCAGACCTGAGCAAGAGGAGGATGAGAGAAAAGAGAAGATGGCAACATCATCCCTTCCCCAACCCTGGGCTCCTTGTGAGCATCACTGGTGGCTGAACAGGTGCAGGCTGAACAGGAGGATGCCCCCGCCCCCAGCAGCCATGGGGTGCCTCCACAGAGGATGGTGACTTTGAGGGGGATTCAAAGAAGTAGGCTTTGCTCTCGATTGGGTGCTCTCAGGGAGGGGGCACAGGCCTCTGATGGGGCACCCCTATACACCTTATCTGCAGGGAGGGCAGCCCACAGGAGGAAAGGAAGCAGCGTCACTCAGTTTAACCCAGAAAGGACATCTGCTGCTGTTGGCTTGAACTGTGACCTGGCTTTTGTCTGTGCTTAGACATGCCTGTGGGGTGGCCTTGTTCTGTCGCACTTCCGAACCATTGCAGGGGACCTTCTTGGTGCTCTGTGAGGACACCAGGGTGGGGCTGGGAGTGCCAGGACAGCTCCTAACAACATTAGGCCCAGCTCTAGGGGCCCGGCCAACTCCCAGACACCAGGGGCAGCTTTTCTCCTTCTCAGTGATGCCGGCGATCCTCAGTGTGACCTGCAAGGCCCTGTCTGGTCTGACGTCTTAGCGCTCAAAACTCATAGGCTGGTCAGGCGCGGTGGCTCATGCCTATAATTCTAGCACTTTGGGAGGCTGAAGCGGGCAGATAACCTGAGGTCAGGAGTTTAAGACCAGCCTGGCCAACATGGCAAAACCCCATCTCTACTAAAAATAGAAAAATTAGCAGGGTGTGGTGGAACATGCCTGTCACCCGAGCTACTCAGGAGGCTGAGGCAGGAGAATTGCTTGAACCTAGGAGGCGGGGGTTGCAGTGAACCAAGATCATGCCATTGCACTCCAGCCTAGGCAACAGAGTGAGACTCTGTCTCAAAAAAAGAAAAAAGAAGAAGAAGAAGACCTGTAGGCCACCTGTGCCACAGCCATATTGGACAATTCTCCTACTCCCTGCTGCCAGGCGCCCCTTCTGAAACTCCCACCCACACTCCCCATCCCCACCACCCTCCAGAACCCAACTGTCTTTCCTCTCAATGTCCCCAGAATAAGTTCTCCCAGTAGCGTGCCTGCTCTTCCTCTGGCATAATTGCACATTTGTTCCTGTGGTCCCCTTGCCACATCAGCCCCTCGTAGACTATAAACACCACCAGAGCCGAGCCTTTTTCTCTTTTGGCTCGCCATTGTATTGCCAACACCATTTCAGTGCCTACTTCATAATTGTTGAATAATAAGCCCAGAGAAGCAAACAGGCCACAAGAGTCACTGGGAGTGCTGCCTGAAGCAAGTGTTGAGAAGAGTGTGTGTGTTGGGGAAGAGATGCTGTGATTGGCTGGTAATGTCTGCCATGAATGTGGAGTGGGAAGAGGTGACATAGGCACTACTGCTGGAGTCATGACCTTCAAACCACAAAGCCCAGAACACTCTCCCAAGTGGGACACAGAGGACTCTAGAGTGACAGTCCCCCTCCCCACAAATTGCATTTGCGCATTTGGAAGATCCTCTGATAAATTTAAAGCACGCATTTTCATTACTCTCCAAAATGGTTAGAAATGGGAGAAGACATCCAGGCTGATTAGGCCTTCTCCTCCAGGACAGGAGATTTTTTGCTTGGAAAGGGCTATTATCTACTTTAAACATTAATTAGAATACGGACTTTTTGCCAACATTAGAGAATTTCTTAGCTCCCTTCAAAGCCCCACGCCCTAACAGGAACTGAGTAGGCATCCACATCAGTTCCAAATGAAAGGCAACTTCACTTTCCAATGCACTTTGGAGCCGCCAACCAATTCAAAGTCGGATGAGCAAGTGGCAACACGGCAGCTGCCCCGTCCCACAAATGGCCCAGGGCTGCAGCCAGGTTTTAGGCAACAAATGTTGATTGCACTTGTCATAATGATAAGAAAGAATGTGCAGCTATCCCAATCTTTCTTAAGCACTTTTTTTTTTCCTGTCATAATCTGGAAACCAGTCAGCCTTGGTTCACCCATCTACACTCCAGCTTTCCTTACAGAATTGGTGCCTACAGTGTACCCTTGTGTGCAAGCACAGGACTCACCTCCTCGTCACCCAGAACCAAGTGACACTTTCCGCAATGGCATGGCAAGTGCCTCCTTAACAGCCAGTCTTGGGATGAGACTAGCAGGGGTCCAAATTCAAAAAGAAATCCTCCACTAAGTGGTGTCCCAAACCACACAAACCCTTCATGAGTCGGATGTCACCACCCATTGGCACTCACTGGTGTGGCCCTTCCAGAAGGTGAGCTGACTGTCCCACCTTCCACAGGCCATAGCCTGGCAGGGGTTTACCTGAAGCCAGATGGTTTGTATCGAAATATTCCCACTCTTTTTTAAAGAGATGGAGTCTCACTCTGCTGCCCAAGCTGGAGTGCAAGGGTGCAAATCATAGCTCAATGCAGCCTCGTACTCCTGGGTTCAAGCAATCTTCCCTCCTCAGCCACCCAAGTAACTAGAACTATAGGCACACACCTTCGTGCCCAGCTAATTTTTTTTCCTTTTGTGGATACAGGGTTGAGCTATGTTGCCTAGGCTGGTTTTGAACTCCTAGCCTCAAGTGATCCTACTGCCTTGGCTTCCCAAGTAGCTGGAACTATAGTCATGAGCCACATTGCCCGGCTCAAAATGTCCTAGTCTTGACAAACTAATCCTGATGCTTATGCTGTTTATCATCTGATGTCACCCTGATGAGAGATGACAAGGGACGGTGATGATCTGGGTTTTCACCAGGAAGCCCCAGGCTGGCATTTCACAAACAAATGTCCCATGGCTCCTGGAAGACTTGGGCAACCTGACTCATGTGATTAAACTCACAGTAGACTTAAGTGTTGAAACAGAACAGCCAAATTGTTAATTTACTTTGAGAGGTGCCTTTTCAAGGAGCTAAATGAATGGATTCCCCCAGAAGGATTTCTGGCTGGAATTTCCTGAAAGCTGAGTCATTGGAATGGCACCTGATGGGCCTCAGAGGGGAGCCCAGAGGTTGAGGAGTTTTGGGGACTACAGCCTTCAGACAAGGGGGCACCCCATGAAGGTTAGGGCCTAATCTAGCCTCATCCCCTTGGACCTGATGGATAAATCCAGACAGCCACTAGCTGCCTGGACTTCCTCTTTCCGTGCCGGTGGGTTTTTAAGTTTACATTTAATGGTGACCCCCCCCCACCTTTATGATACATATTGCTAATCTATAAAATAGACCAAAGCAGTAGTGTATGGGTGTAAATGGATCTCATGTATTCAACTGTAAAACCGTGATGGGACAGGGTTAAAATTATGAACAAGAGGAGTTGTACAGCTGCCATGCTCCCCTGCTCTCAAAGGACAAAAGCCAAAGAGGTCGATTTTCTTTTTCTCTCTTCAAAGGGAGAGAAAATAATGAGGGTGGGGGCAGGGTATATTCCATAGAGAATGCCACCTACCAGGTTCCCCTGGGATTTCAGTATTAAAAAATAGGAACACACTTGGAGATTTTAGTAAAAATATCTGGAGACAAAATATTTTAGCTGTTTTGGAAAGGTATAAATAACATTGGAATTACTATCTGGGCTGTGTTTCTTTAAGTATGATACGTATTCGAGTCCAAATCATGGCAGGGGTAACATGAAACATTGAAGTTTATGGTGGGTGGATTTACATCAGCCTTGTTTCCAGTTTATTTTTGCATTTTTTTTCTAGTTATAGAAAATCAAGGAAATTTTGATTCGCAAAGACATCTAGCTGTCAATGGTAACAATCGTTAACAGTTTTGTCACAGGGATGAAAAGAGCTTTATTCTAAGATTTGCACTAAATCGAGTTAACTAGCATCAAAGTCAAAGATTTAAGTTCTAATTTATAAGTAGTTGGTCACCCTGAATGTGTGTGAGTAGGTGTGAGAGTGAGACTAACAGAAAGAATGAGGCCAGGCGCAGTGGCTCACGCCTGTAATCCCAACACTTTGGGAGGCCGAGGTGGGTGGATCATGAGGTCAGGAGATCAAGACCATCCTGGCTAACACGGTGAAACCCTGTCTCTACTGAAAATACAAAAAATTAGCCAGGTGTGGTGGTGGGCGCCCGTAGTCCCAGCTACTCAGGAGGCTGAGACAGGAGAATGGCGTGAATCCAGGATGCAGAGCTTGCAGTGAGCTGAGATAGCGTTACTGCACTCCACCCTAGGGGACAGAGCAAGACTCCATCTCAATCTCAAAACAAACAAACAAACAAACAAAGAGAAAGAGAAAGAATGAGAGGGGTGAGAGAGAGTGTGTGTGTGTGTGTGAGAGAGAGAGAAAGGAGCATGTGGCTCAGGACATTTGCAAATAGTTAGAAATATATGATAAATGAAAAATGAAAATGAACAAAACATTTGGGGACTCTCGCACAAAACCTCCCGATTCTGCAGCCCGCCTCTGCAGGCTGCTGCCCCTCTCTGCACCAAACCTTCTCCTCCTGCTAACTCAACATCCTCTTCCCGTCCTGCCTCGCTGGATGGAAGTGCTGGCTGACCTCAACCCGACAGGCAATCCCAGAGTTCAGTTCCATTGAATCACCCATGCTTTGTTCAAATATTTTAATGATTTAACTTTCGGGGGCTGTATTAGTTTCTGGGGGCTGCCACAATAAATCACCACAAACTTGGTGACTTAAAACAATTATGGGGCCAGAAGTTCCAGCTTGAGGGGTCGCAGGGCCATGCTCCCCTCCAGAGGCACTGGGGGAGAGTTGGCCCGTGCCTCTTCAGCATCTGGTGGCTCCAGGTGTTCCCTGTGGCTGCATTGCCCCAGTCTCTGCCTCTGTGGTTGCATGGCCTTCTCCTCTGTATGTCTGTCTCTCCTCTTCTCTTATGGAGACACTCGTCATTGGGTTTAGGGCCCACCCCGGTAACCCAGAATGGTCTCGTCTCAAGATCTTTCACTTGATTACATCTACAAAGACCCTTTTTCCAACTAAGGTCACATTCCCAGGTTTCCAGGGATATGGATGTGGACATACCTTTATGGGAGCCACCATTCAACACCTGGCACAAGCCAATCTTTCTCCCCATCATGACCATACATATGAGAAGCAATTCGCACCTTTCCTGGCAGACAGTGAGGGTGCGACCAAAGACAGCCGATATCATTCCCCCCACCCCTGGTCCCCTAGGCCCGGGGACTTTATCTTCTATTACAGACTGAATTGTCTCCCTCCAAAATTCACATGTTGAAATCTTAACCTCCAGAACCCCAGAATGTAATGATATCTGGTTGATACAGTCTTTAAAGAGGTAATTAAGATAAAACAAGGTCACATAGGTGGGCCCTAATCCAATATGACTGCTGTCCTTATAAGAAGAAGAGATTAGGACACAGACACTCACAGAGGGAAGACCATGTGGGGACACAGAGGAAGACAGTCATCTCCCAGCCAATGAGAGGGGCCTGAGAAGCGACTGCCCCTGCCAGCACCTTGATCTCTAGGTGAACCCCTTGATTTCTTCTAGCCTTCAGGATTTCTCTGCTGTTTGAGCCAGCCAGTGTGTGGTATTTTGTTCTGGCTGTCTGCTATGGACTAAATGTTTGTGTCTTTCCCAAATTCATGCATTGACACCCTAATCCCCGGTGGGATGGGCCTAGGAAGTGGGGCCCTTGGGAGGTGATGAGGTCACAAGGGTGGAGCCCCTCATGGTGGGATTAGTGCCCTTATCAGAAGAGACACCAGGGAGCTTGCTTCATCTCTCTCTTTGCTATGTGAGGACAGAGAGAAAGCAGCCATCTGTGAACCTGAAGTGGGCCCCCACCAGATGCCAGATCTGCTGGCACTTTGATCTCAGACTTCCCAGCCTCTGCTATGAGAAATGAGGGGCTTTTGTGTAAGTCCCCCAGTCTACTGCAGTTTGTTAGAGCCACCCGTGCTGATAGTCTCGTGACGCAGGCCTCCACAATCAGTTAATCCTTTTCCCCTTCCAAGGAGGGGTCTGGATGCCTGGAGCTGCTGGGGCAGGCCTTCCTAAGAGTGTGACCTGCGCAGGGGCCTGCCAATAGCCTTCAGGCCCCAACTCCAACAGTGCTGGCGCTGCACCAGAGCTTTTCAGTGATGTGAGGCACCACATTGCCCTTTCCTCTTAAGCTGGCGTGGGCTGGGCTTCTTATCATTGATGGTAAATGATTTCTGCCACTTACTGCCAATGAGACTCTGAAGAGACCAGGGGCTTTTTGGTCTGAGGATTCATCAGAAGCTCCACACCTAGCCTCCAATGCTAGAAGTGGAGCCCCTAGCAGGTCCAGCTCAGCAGCAGAAGCCAGCCTGCTCCTGGGGTTCTCCCCATAGCCACTGTGTGTCAGTTGCCTCATCTCCCTGTGAGGTGGCACCCTTTCTGGCCCCCACCTCCTGATCCCCATGGGGCTACTGATGGGCCTTGGTCCCTGAGTGTCCACATACCTGTCTACCCCCGCTCTGCATCCACACTGGCTGCCCATAGCCGCTCTGGACATCCACGTTACTCCTGTCCATTAAAAAAATAGTTACAAAGATCACAACAAAGAAAAACAAAATGGAAACAGTTGCCTGGGGATGCTGGTATTGTGACTGCTTTTCTTCTTCTTCTGTTATTTACTGCACACACATTATGACAACAATGATGGCCAGGGACAGTGGCTCATGCCTGTAATCCCAGCACTTTAGGAAGCCGAGGCGGGTGGATCACCTGAGGTCAGGAGTTCAAGACCAGCCTGGACAACATGGTGAAACCCTATCTCTACTAAAAATACAAAATTAGCCAGGTGTGGTGGTGCACACCTGTAGTCCCAGCTATTCAGGAGGCTGAGATAGGAGAATCACTGGAACCTCGGAGGTGGATGTTGCAGTGAACTGAGATGGCGCCACTGCACTCCAGTCTGGGTGAGAGAGCGAAACTCTGTCTCAAAACACACACACACACACACACACACGCACACACTCTCTATAACAACAATTACAGAAATAGTTTTTTTGTTTGCTTGTTTGTTGTTTTTGAGACAGAGTCTCACTCAGTTGCCCAGGCTGGAATGCAGTGGCATGACCTTGGCTCACTGCAACCCCCTTTTCCCAGGTCCAAGCAATTCTCCTGCCTCAGCCTCCCAAGTAGCTGAGATTACAGGTGTGTGCCACCACACCCGGCTAACTTTTATCTTTTTGGTAGAGATAGGTTTCACCTTACTGGCCAGGCTGGTCTTGAACTCCTGACCTCAGGTGATCTGCCCACCTCCGCCTCCCAAAGTGCTGGGATTACAGGTGTGAGCCACTGTGCCCAGCAAACAGAAATGTTTAAGTCACTTACTGTCTTCATGACGCATGGTGACATTGTTTACGCAATTTTTTAAAATTGCTGAGGTGGGAGGATCACCTGAGCCTGGGGAGATAGAGGCAGCAGTGAACCATGACCACACTACTGCATATCAACCTGGGTGACAGAGCAAGATCTTGTCTCAGAAAAAAAAAAAAAATGCTGCTGTACTTTCAGCCCAGGGAAGTCAGGAGTCAAGGCATGAGCAGCTGTAGTCCACGAAAATAGTACTGATGGTAATGTGTTTAGATGTGTGTCCCCTCCAAATTCCATGTTGGAATATGGTCCCCGGTGCTGGATTCCCAGTGCTGGAGCCTGGTGGGAAGTGTTGGGATCATGGGGTTGGATCCCTCATGAATGGCTGAGCACCATCCCTTGGTGATGAGTGAGTTCTCATTCACTCATTCGATTCATTCATTTGATAAGGGGTTGTTTAAAACAGCCTGGCATCTCTCTTGTTCGTCTCTCCCCATGTGACACACCCGCTTCCCCTTTGCCTTCTATCATGACTGTAAGCTTCCTGAGGCCTCACCAGAAGCTGAGCAGATGCTGGTGCCCTGCTTGTACAGTCTACGGAACCATGAGCCAAAATAAACTTCTTTGCTTTATGAATTATCCAGTCTGAGGTATCCTTTTATAGCAATGCAAAACGGACTAACACGGATGGTAACCACGAGGGAACTGACTGCTTTGTTAATTAGTACGAAGAGCCCACCCACAGTGGGCAGTCTCAGGGAAGACCCGTAGGCCACACCAAGGCTTGGAGACAATTTTTAGCTTCAGTTGTTTACTTATTTACGCCCAGGACTTTTCAAAATTCCTCTCCCAAAAATAATTCATTGCATTGCTAAATATCTTGAAAAGCGAGGCCCTTGAATGCAAGGCCCTTATCTCTACCACCACGGAATTATTCCCTCTCTAGATGACCTCATGTGCAATTCATGAAGCAGCCTTTCACCACAGCCTGGAGGGCCCCCAACTTTGAGGAGCCACCTCCTTTTTGGCCAGGTGTGGGGTCCCAGGAACGAAGGCCCAACACCCATTGCTGTGTGGTCCAGGCTGGCCAGGTGCTGTGGTCCCAGGGATGCGTGTTCGGTGGCTGGTTTATCTTCCGTACTGGCTGAGATCACTGAAGGATAGCCAGGGAGGCAGGAACAGCTTGGAAATATCTGGACTGTGAGGGAGGTGCCGGGGCTCAGTAGCAGCTGCTCGAGGCCCCCACAGCTCCCAGGGGACCAGCTCACCCCACAGGATGCTGGGAGAGATGACCCATTCACAAAGCTTGCCGATCATGGCCTTTTCCAGCCTTTCGGACATCAAACGCCCGCTGATGGTGGCCTTTTCCAACCTTCCAGACATTTTTGGGTCCCAGCCTCAGAGGGACTGAGCCGCTTCTTCTATGCTTTACCTGAAGCCTAGGATTCAGCTCCCTAATGTGCATTCAGGCTCTGCTCGGCGTGGCCTGCCTCTCCTGGTGCTTCTTCCCCGGACCCCATCTGCCTCTGACTCCTCCCTCTTTGGCAGCCTCTTCACCCCTGCCTAGAGTGCACCCTGCTCCTCCTTCCATTGGGGCCCTGCTCACTCCTCACCAGTCCCAGGCCCCATGTGCCTCCATCATGAACCCCCAACGCCTGCCTCGGCTGCCCTCCTCGGGATCCCTCCTTCCTTCTCCCAGACCTTGACCGAGGATCACAGACACCCTGACTTTCCCAGGACCATCCTGGTCTCAAAAGCTCCCTCCTGGTATCCCTGTGTGTCATCAAATTGTCCTGGGTATTACGTGGCTTTGCTGGCTCCAAGCAGAACCACCAATAGGAATGAGCAGAGGCTTGAGAAGGTGTCTCGGTTCCTCAGGGAAAAGCTTGTTCTGTGGCCTGTTGGGTGACACCAAAGGCCAGGCGTCACCACAGAGACTCTGACTTGTTGATGGGGACCTGGACACGGGGCTTTGTAAAGCTTACCAGGGCTCCAATGCACAGGTTTGGGGACCTTCAGGGGTTGAGGGTTGCAGGCGATTCTCCAGCCCAGCCAGCCCTGCATGTGCAGGACACCCTGAGGAGGGGCAGGGGAGCTAGGGTGGGCCTGGCCGCAGCAAGGGGGACCCACCTGCCTGAGGCCCCCTCAGGAGAGCCGAGTTACCCATTGCTGGCAAGCAGCTCTCTGCGTGCGTGAGTCCCTGGGTTGCCATCTCCAAATGGAGGTGCATGCGGCTCAGTCACCAAACACACTGGGGCCACCCCCTGCCACAGCTGCAGAGGTGCGACTTAAAGAGCGAAGTGTAAAGTATTTGGTTTGGGTGGTTCTGACTGTCCCAAGGGATGTGTGCATCAGACCTGCTCAGCCCACCCCAGGGGTGACAAGCCTGGGTCAGTTTTAGGGTCTAGGGTGGGCACCGCATCCCAGATCCCCAGGGCCCAGCCCAGGCTGAGCTGGACACTAGTCTGGAGCCTGCCAGCCCCTCCTCATCCTGGACAGGGCTCGTGCACTCAGCAGGGCTTTCTTCCCAGGGGTTTTCTGCTCAGCCCCCTGGACTGAGGGTTTCCTAGAACTAGCTTAGTCACTGGGGTGTCGGCTTATCAGCCTCAAGTCACACATGACATCAGCATCCAGAGGTGTGAGCCTATCCCCATTCATTCATTTCCTCCACATACATGCCTTCCAGGGGCCAGGCACTGTGTTAGACCCAGGGACACCACGACAGATGCCACAGATAAGGTCCCGCCTGCCATGGACGTCTGTTCAGGTGGGTAAGACTGACATGAATAAGCACATGGATAAATGAACCAGTCCACGCCAGGTCATGACAGGCAGGGGGAAGAGCACGAGGCCCACAGGGACGCCTGGAGCAAGGCGTCCAACATCAAGCTGGGTGGTCGGGAAGCTGGAGGAGGTGGCATAAGCCCAGCGGGTTTCCTGGAAAAGTAAACACACTCAGAGACTTCACTCTGAGCAGGCACCCCAGATCCAGGGAGAATATTCAGTAGGGCCAAGACTCAGGCAGGCCCGGTTCACCGCCTTCAAAATGCACCCAGCCAGGGCCTCTGCTTCTTCCACTTCTCGCTCTCCCAGGCAAGTTGGGGCTGGAAAGTGGAGCAGGAAGCTTAGGGCCTGCCTGGCCTCGAGGCTGATGACGTCCTTTGGAACTGTAATTTTCAACCCAGCTGCCAGAGCAGGCCCCGGGGAACCCCAAGAACCCCTGACATCCAGGCCACACTCCAGCCAGTAGATGAGAATCTCAGGGGCTGGGGTCCAGACATGAGCATTTTTAAAGCTCCCTAGGGCATGCTCCTGGGCCGCCGAGGGGAGCTTCAAGGGAGGCACCCGGGGAAGGCCGCAGAGCTCCAGAAACCACAGTTCAGAGTCCTCTTTGCTCACATCATTTTACATGAAAGCAGTGATTTCTGTGATAATGAAAAGGCCACGGCAGGGTTGCAGGTAGAGTGGGTCAGGGCTTTAGGGTCAAGCAGGTCTGCATTTCAATCCACACTCACAACTTACTTAGCCTCTCTGACCTTCAGTTTCTCATCTGCAAAATGGGTCGATACCTACACATGGTGTTAGGATTGAACAAGGTATCATAGGTAAGTGCAGGGCATAGCGCCTGCCCCTAGGATGCGGTGTTAAATGTAAGTGTCCCTCTCCCGTCCAATATCGAGTGGCAAAGAGCAGAGTGGAGTCATCAGACCCAGAAATGGTCCCAATCCTAACCTCTACCGGCTTTGTGAACCTCAGTTTCCCTGTCTGTAAAGTGGGGAGAATCTCTATTGGTGCTGCAGGACCTTGGCAGCATGGTGCCCTCCCAGGGTGGACCTGCCAGAGTCAGCAGCCTCCCACATTGCACAGCATCTGGGGACAGACAGCCCAGGGCTGCAGAGATGACCTGCAACCCCGCCGTGGCCTTTTCATTATCACAGAAATGGCTGCTTTCATGTAAAATGATGTGAGCAAAGAGGACCCTGAACTGATTTCAGCAGATTGCTTCTTGCCTGCACAGATCGTCTCCAGGGGCCCTGATGTCTCAACTCCCTGGGCCGATGTTTATCAGTGAATTCAGTGACCGGCAGCAAGGGCGACAGAGAGGCTACCGAGGGAGGCAAGCCTGGGCCCCCAGGATTCACCTCCAGTCTGATAGTCCTCTGCCTTGGGTGGGACCTCAGCATCCATCTTCACCTAAGCCTGGCCTCTGCTCTGCGATTCCCCAAGATCAATGCTCTGGAATGATTTTGGAGGCAGGCAGGGAGCCCCTCCCAGGCTCTCCTCCTCCCTCTGGTTTCCGTGAAGCTCACACAGGAGCCACCTCACATTCCCTCTCTTCCTTTCTTCCCTCCCTTTTCTCCAAGCATCTCACCATGGAGAGCCATATCTCTCTGAGGCTAGAGCGAGGGTGAAGACTTCATGGTTTTTGGAAGTCCCTCCTCCCCCCACCATCAGTTCCCTGCCCTGCCCCAACATCATCATCCCAAAGCTGCAGAAATGCATCGCTGGTCTCCCAAATGAAGGTCTTGCTCCCAGCAAAGGAGGGTCAGGTGTCCCCCATGCTCCCTCCAGTGGCCCACCCCTCTTGGTGGATGGTGAAGAGCTCCTGTGGCAGGCATAGGCAGCTGGGACATACCACTTCCCCCAGCCCATCCCCAACTTCCCAGGCTTCCTTGGGAATGGAGCTGGAATGAAAGCTGGGAGGTCGTGGGCCCTGAGTCTGGTGGCCAGGCCCACAGGGGTTCCATCAGGGAGAGAGAAGAGACCGGTCCTCCCAGCGTGGGACTTGCCAGAGCCTCTGGCCTCCCACATCATGTTGCATCTGGGGATGGATAGCCCAGAGCTGCAGAGGTGACCTGCAATCCCACTGATGGTCTTTTCGCTATTGCAGGAATAGCTGCTTTCATTAAAATGATGGCTCACAGGGCAGCCAAGGCCAGGGCTGCTGCCTCAAGGACCCTCAACCAGGCATAGGTCCCAGGACAGCTTTGTGGCTAAGGAAGCCAGTGCATATGCGCTCACCAAGGACCCGTATGGGCCCGCTGTGTCCAGGGGACATGATGTTGGCAACCCAGAGCCCTGGCATTCTCCCTACTTGGGGCTACCATGATGAGACGAGCCACAGACAGCTGAGGGTGGAGGCCCTGTCTGCTCCATGTTTCCTATAGGATGCTGGGATTGAGGCTTCAAGCTCATTCAGGCCAGGCTATTGCAATTTTTTTGTTTTTCCTTTTAGAGATGGGGTCTCACTCTGTCACCCAGGCTGGAGTGCTATGGCAGGATCACAACTCACTGCATCCTCAAACTCCTGGGCTCAAGCCATCCTCTTGCCTCAGCTTCCCAAGTAGCAGGGACTACAAGCACACACCACCATGTCCAGATAATTTTTTAAAATTTTTTTAGAGATGGAGTTTCACTATGTTGCCCAGGGTGGTCTTGAGCTCCCGGCTTCAAGCCATCCCCCTTCCTCAGTCTCCCAAAATGCTGGGATTACAGACATGAGCCAAGGCACCCAGGTAGGCTTTTACTAATTTTTGTTTATAAAAACCTTTTCCTTAAACAAAATCTGACCTGGACATTCAATCAGTCAAGCCTTCAGAAGGGCAGGAGTGGAAATGGGTATCCCTGAGTCTTGCCCACTCTTTTCTGAGAGCCTTGGCAGGGCTCCATGGCTCCAAAGATCTGAATGCAATCCTCTGGTTTAGTCCAGTGTGCGGATGCCCATTCTACAGGTGAGGAAACTGAGGCTGTGGAGACAGGGTGTGCCCGGGCAGACGTGAGTGGCTCCTGCTGCCCCTGTCCCTGGCACTCCTGCCCTATCTTTCACTGGAAATCATTCACATGGCTTCTGCAGCCTGCAGACCACACTCTGGCCGGCTCCCGCCGGAACCCTGATGTGTACCATATTTCTGGTCTGACAGCCAGCCGTTGTAAAACTGAACCTCCTCCTTGTAATCGCCAATAAGTTTCCCCTTAGAGGAGCTGACTTTGAACTTGCAGAGAACAAAGACCCCTTTGTGGCTTGCTTTTGGGAAGAGAGGTGGAGGGAGAACTGCATAAATAATATGAGAAGCGGCAACCCCAATTATATTTTGTTACCTTCTCTTGTGAATATGAAATAAAAACCACTTTATTTTGAAAGCTGCAGGGGAGCCAAGTTTCTCTGGCTTGGACGTGGAGGCCAGGGGCCCAGGGCCGGGCCAGCAGGACAGTCACTGTGGTTTCAGGGGCAGCCAGGCCAGCTGTGAGCACATCAGGCTGTACTGGCCCCGCCTGGCCCAGGCGAGGCATCATAAAACATGGCATGAGTCGATTTCTTTCCAGCTGCAGGAAGTCTAATTTGTGCAGGAGGAGGGTCATTTCTTTACCATTTGGGGCTGGAAAGAAAACGGCTTTCTCCCCTCCTTCCCCCATCACTGTTCTCAGCCATGCGTGCCTTCCTGAGTTTCCCTCCAGCCTCTTCCTGCCAACACTCCACGCAGCAGGGCCAGCCTGGGGCCCCTGCAGGACTGGGGTGGGGGATGCAGCTGTCTTCCCACCACTCCACCCTCCCCCAGCACAGGAAAGTCTGGCCCGGCTCACTGCCTGCGGTTTCTTCATGCACTCCATGTCCTGACAGCCTCATGGCTTGTGCCCACACTTTCTCCTCTCTTTGGCAAGCCCCATTCTTCCCTTGAGTTAAGGTGTTGCCTCCTCCGGGAAGCCCTCCCTTAGTCTCTTCCCACCCACCCTTCCGATATTCAGCACAGGGCAGCGTGGCTTTGTCTCAGTGACCCTTCGGTGGACTGAGGTCCTAATTGAGGACATAATTCGTCCCTGGGCCCCCAGCACACATCACAGGGCCTGACTCAAGAGCAGTCTGTGGGTAGATAGTTGAGCAAGCCCACATTCTTCTTACTCCATGCGTCCTGGTGCTGAGAGTGGGCAAGGCTCTGTCAACCACAAGCCACCTTCTGTAGGAAAAAAAGGAGAAGTGGCTTGTAGGTTAATATAACTGAGGCGTCTGAGTAGGTGGCTTCAGGCGTGGCTCTATCCAGGGTCTCTCTATCTCTTCTTATCACGGGTAGACCTCCCCACAGGAAAGAAGCTAGAAGGATGCATCCTACTAGCTCAGCAACCCTGTAACTCTGTAAAGGTACAGTCCCTCTGTTCCCATAGCTTGGCAAGATAAATGCTCCGTCCCCAACCAGGCCGGGAGGTCTGGAGGCAGAATCTCTTCTGGGAAAGTGAATGCTCTGTCAATGTTTTGTGAAGCAGACACCCAAAGAGGGAGGTTCAGGGGACATAAGAGACTTCCCTGCCACTCACTGTGCTATCCAGGATGGCTCTGGGCCTGAAAATTCAAATATAACATTGTATATCTCCTTAAGAATTTATACATCATCTACTTCCAAAAGAGATCCAGGCCACGATATAACTTTGGCCTTGCTTGTAATTCTTCCAAAGAGCTTTCATGGAGCTGTAGCTTCCATGGAGAGAGAAGTGGAGTGATGGGCCAGAGGCCATCGGCAAGCGTGGCCTTCTGATCGGGGCACACCTAAACCAAGATTTGCCTTCTAAATCTGAAGACTTGCTTTCTTTCCCACTCTCCCAGAGGTAACTAAGAAAAAAAATGTAAGCACTGCTGCCGAAGCTGCCTTTGCCTCACAACTGCCATCTCGCCCCAGCTCATACCTCACGGGGTCAGATAGTTTCAGTCTTCCCGCAAGAGAAGTCCTGGTGTTCCAGGCACCTGGGGAGAAGCTCACAGTTACTGTGGCTATCGTCGCTGTTGGGTTTAACTTTCTAATAAAACTGTATCTGTGGCCAGGCGCAGTGGCTCACGCCGGTAATCCCAGCACTTTGGGAGGCTGAGGCAGGCAGATCACTTGAGCTCAGGAGTTTAAGACCAGCTTGGCCAACGTGGTGAAACTCTGTCTCTACTAAAAATACAAAAATTAGCTGGGTGTGCTGGCAGGCGCCTGTGATTCCAGCTATTAAGGAGGCTGAGGCAGAAGAATCGCTTGAACCTGGAAGGCAGAGGTTGCAGTGAGCTGAGATTGCACCACTGCACTCCAGCCTGGGTGACAGAGGAAGACTTCATCAGAAGAAAAATAACTGTATCTGCATATATATATATTATATTCACATATATATATATATGAATGTGTCCCCCAAGATTCATGTCTTGAAATTTAATGGCCAATGTGGTAGTATTAAGAGGTGGGGCCTGTAGGAGGTGACTGTGTCATGAGGCAGAGCCCTCATAGATGGGTTTAGGGCCCTTAGAAAAGGGCTAGAGGGAGCTCTCTCTCTCTATATATATATATGCACATATGTACATACATAGAGATACGTATGTGGAAGCCAGCTAGAACCCAATGCAGAAGGCCTATATTATCTCATGGAATCCACACACAGGACCCATTACACAGTGGACCCATCCACTGTGTAATGGGTCCAGAGAGGGTGTCTGGACCCACCACCTCTCTGGTGTCCAGAGAGGGTGTCCTAGTCTATTCAGTCTGCCATAACAAAATACCTACGCCTGAGTTATTTATAAAGAACAGATTATTATCTCACAGTTCTGGAGGCTGGAAAGTTCAAAGTCAAGGCAGCAGCAGGTTCTGGGTCTGGTGAGGGCCCAGTCTCTGATTCTAAGACGGCGCCTGTTGCTGTGCCCTCTAGAGGGATGAATGCTGCATCCTTCCTCATGCAGTGGAAGGGACCGAAGCGGATGAACCCACTCCCTCAAGTCCTTTTCTAAGGGCCCTAATCCCATCCGTAAGGGCTCTGCCTCATGACCCAGTCACCTCCTACCTCTTAATACTACCACATTGGCCATTAAATTTCAAGACATGAATCTTGGGGGACACATTCAGATATAGTACAGGGCAATTGACAACCCCAAGGACAATCCACAGGTAGGTGGAGAGGCGCCAAACAGGCCTGAAAGACAAAGGGCCTCACACTTCTTGGCCACCCCATTCAAGCCACAAGACACTGAGAGAAGGCTGGATGGGGCCACGGAGAACAGGGACAGAGGCGCTGTCTTTCTCAAATGCAGGCATTTAGCTCGGTCAGTCAGTCCCAGGAGGCAGGGTTAGTGTGCCCACCTATCAGTCATTCTCAGGCTGGTGGGGAGCCCCCTTCCTTCTCTGGTTGTCCTCCCTTGGAGCCCGGCTGCCCAACTGCTGTGACCTTAATTCTCAGGGACCCAGGGAGCAGTCAGGGGCAGTGAGGGCCCACAGGACCTTCAAGGCCGGTAGCAGCCAGTGGCACAATTGGCTCAGGCTCTCCGGGGGATCCAGGCCAGGTAGCAGCCTGCAGGGGGACCTGCGGGACACGGTTCGAGGGCTGCCCTTCCAAGGGCAAACCTCTTCCCTGGGACAAAGGACAGGGATGTCATTCTGCTTTCATTCACTCATATGTAGCTGGAGGTTGGAGGCCGTGAGATTTTCCTGCCACCTTCTCTCTGGGCAAAAGATATACTTGCGTGTGCCTCCTGGCCTCTCCCCTGCCCTGAGCCCACAACTCGCCACCCCATGCCGGGCCCTGCTGTCCCTTTCTGCAGTCCCACCCCAACTAAGATGCCACACCTTTGGGGCTCTGCTCAGCAACCAGCATGCAGGCACAGCACAAACAAGACACGGACCCCAACTTCACTCCACAGTGTTTTATCCTGTGACTGGCATCTGAGTGGGGGAACACGCTGCTGTCCTATCCAAGCCAAGGGCCAGTGGTACAACATGTGTTGTGCAAACAAGCAGTTGTCATAGTTCAAGTAAAGACAATGGAGAGAGACTCACATCCCCATTGGGCTGAGCCCGAGGGAGCTGGCACTGAAGTAGACACTGTCGTGCAGCAAACATTGTCACACCTCATCAAGCTAATATTGTTCATTTGTGGGGTTTTTTTGTTTTTTGTTTGTTTGTTTGTTTGAGACAGAGTCCTGCTCTGTCACCCAGGCTGGAGTGCAGTGGCGTGATCTTGGCTCACTGCAACCTCTCCTCCCAGATTCAAGCAATTCTGTCTCAGCCTCCTGAGTTGCTGGGATTACAGGTGCATGCCACCACACTCGGCTAATTTTTTTGTATTTTTAGTAGCAACAGGGTTTCACCATATTGGACAGGCTGGTCTCTAACTCTTGACCTCGGGTAATCCACCCAGCTTAGTCTCCCAAAGCGCTGGGATTACAGGCCTGAGCCACTGCACCCGGCCTCATTTGTGTTTTTTGTTTTGTTTGTTTGTTCATTTGTTTTGAGACAGAGTCTAACTCGATCACCCAGGCTGGAGTGCAGTGGCACAATCTTGGCTCGCTGCAACCTCCGCCTCCCCGGTTCAAGTGATCCTCCTGCCTCAACCTCCCAAGTAGCTGGGATTACAGGCACATGCCACAACGCCCAGTTAATTTTTGTATTTTTAGTAGAGATGGGGTTTCACCATGTTGGCCAGGCCTAGTCTTGAACTCCTGACCTCAGGCAATCTGCCCTCCTCTGCCTCCCAAAGTGCTGTGATTACAGGTGTGAGCCATGGTGCCTGGCCTAATTCTGTTCATTTGAATGCCATTCCTCTTTTCACGCTGTTTGTATTTAACTTGCAAATGGCGCCTGGTGGTATGATTCTACCACAGCTGTAAGTGTAAGAGGGTTATGCCTGCTTGCAGGTGTTTATGTACTTAAGTAGCAGTATAATAAAAATCATTTAAACCAACACCAGGGGACCAAGAGAATCTTTCCCCCTAAAATGAGGGTGGAAAGGTTGTCCTCCATTATTTGAGTTTGAGAATCACTGTGCTAAAACAATCAACTTTGATGTGTCAATAGCCATTAAGTGACTTAATGAGGAGGTGGCACGGAAGAGGATTGAAAGCACGGGCTGCTCGGGCTTCTCAGTGTGAGCCCATGCTCCTCTATGAGCTCTGACCTGAGGAAAGGGACTTGGCCTCTCTGAGCTAGGTTTCACATCTGAAAACTGGGGTCAGGGCCTCTGTCCACGCCGGCTGTCACTCATGTGTCTGTGGCAGAAGCCTGGTAAGTGGTGGGTGGTCCCTCTCCTCAGGGGTTACTCAGTCCAGGCAGGCCTGCTTCACCCAGGCTCCTCTGACAGGCACAGCCTTGACCAATGAAAAGCCCTTCTCCAGGGGTATGCCAGGCCCGGTATCACACAGGACAGAAGAAAGTTTGGTTGGAGGGCCTGGGGAAGCAGCCCCCAAGACCCTCCAGGGCCAGCCTCATTCGGCTGTGGGGCAAGAATTCCAGCACCCAACAGTCTCAAATCCAAGCCAAAGCATAGCCTCAGATCCACCATGTCCTCACCACTACCACGGGGGGACTTGCTCGCCCCTCACTCCAGGGCCAGCTCAGGTGGGGACAAGGAGAGGATGACCGGCAGGTGTAGCCTGAGAGCCGAGGCTGGCAGGAGGTGCAGACAGAGTTTAAAAGCATCAGAGCCCATCTGGCTGATGGAGTCACATGTGCATCTCAGAGAGCCCCAGGCCTCCTGACCTGAGCAGGGGTCAGCAGGTGCCCATGCCAGACCCAGGTCCTCTGGTCCTGGCCGCCATGCCTGGCAGCCGCAGATGAACCCAGCGTGAGGTCGGTGAGCTGGGCCAGGCAGAGAGGCGGTGCGGGCCAGGCGGGCAGTCTGGGAGAGGAGGGCTTCGGACTTCTCTGTGAGGAGCTGTGGTTGCAGGCTGGCCTGGCTCCCAGTGTAGCCCCCCAAATCACGGGCCTCCCCGCTCACCCGGGACACTGGGGCACCGGGCCCAGAGTCCACCCAACAGGGGCCAGGAGGATTTACTGACAAGGCGAAGGTCTGATTTATTTTCACTTTTCAGGGTTGCCCCCACCAAAATGAAGGCTGCTATTAAACCAGCAGCCACTAAAAATAAATATTTAAACGCCACATCTGTGCAGCTGCGCCAGGCTGGGCGCGCCCTACAGGCATGCCATTTCCCTCGGGTGGCTGGGACAATGACACCCTCGCATGTCCAGGAGCGGCAGCCCTGGAGGGGCCCCGCCTCAGCCCAGTGACAGGACAAATTCTGCTGTCCAAGAACATCTTTATTCCCCAGTGTCTGGGGAAAGCAGCAACTGACTAGAGAAGGGGACAGAAGGAGACCGAGAAAGGAAAAGCCTCTCCAGAGAGTCCTCGCCTCACGAGGGCGCGAGCAGCCCCGAGACGCCCCACTGACCTGCCCGCTGCATGGCTGCCTCACTCCAGCTGTGTGGGTCCTGCCGAGACACAAGACAACACCGCCCTGGATGCAGCGAGGTCAGAAACCACACGCGGCAGCGACTCCGCGGGCAGGGAAGGCCGGGCCCTCCAGCTGGGAGAGGGTTGCCTGGAGAGAAGGAAGTCCCCAGGCCGCCAGCGACCTGCTGCTCTTTCCCCAGCCCAAGATTTCCCAAAGCAGCTTTTCCCATCCAGAGGCTGGGGTATAGGGCCCATGACGGCTCTGCTTTGGCGCCTGGGATGAAAGAGAGGGAGAAAGGGCTGGGAGAGAAACAGAAACAGAAAGAAAGAAACAGAAGACAGAGAGACACAGTGAGAGTAAAGAGACAGAGAAAGAAAGAGAGCAGAGAGAGACAGACACAGAGAGAGAGGCCCGGGGAGAAGAGACAGAGAGAGAGAGAAAAGAAATAAATGGTGGGGGGTGGAGTGGGGCGCTTAGCGACAGAGGAAGAGGAAAGGGGGAGAAAGAGACCTTGCTCACAGTGCACCGGGGTAGTTAGGGAGTGAGAGTGGCGCGCAGCCCCTGCCCAGACCCTGGGCCCCTGAGCCTCCCCGTGCAGAACAGCCTCCCTTACCCATGTGGGAATGGAGCCCCCAGCCACCAAGGGCCCTGGTGGACCAGACATGCTCTGGTTGAGGACATTCTGGATGACTAGAGTCACCCAGACTTTCTAGGTGGGACTGAAAGAAGCTGCTGCTCGCCAGGGACCTGTAACTTGGGGTGCACTTGGAAATAAGGTTTTTCAATATTTTGTGAATAGCGCAAGTGTTCTCCCTGTATTTTCATTGAAGCACTATCAGTTAAATGTGCACCTCAATGCTTGTCATCCTGTTTTGTCTGTCTCTGGCTTTCTTTTTTAATATACTGAAAAGCTCAAAAACCAAAAGTGGCCGGGACCCCCTCCACCTGCGGCTCACTGGATAGGCTGGTGTGGCTCTCTAAGTGCCCTGGCTGAGTGCTCTCTGACCCAAACATATCCCAGCTCCTAGAGCAGCCTATGGGCAAGCCCTGCACCTCACAATGTTGACACCTTTGAACTCTGTTGTCTCTTAAAAGTCACTGGAACCAGGGACCCTGAACACCAGGGGGCCAGGGGAGTCAACCGGTGGCAGCCCCGGCAGCCCATGGCAAGGCCACCAAGCTGGGGCTGGGCAGCTGGGAAGGAGGGGCGCTGAGGCAGGTGCTCAGCCCACCTGGGAGGGCTGGCAGAGGTTCCTGAGGTAGCATCAGCTTTGGGCAGCAAAAGCCGGTAGCACTGAGACACTCAGGGAGACATGTATTCCTGAGGCCCATCCTGCCCCTGACCTAGCTGGGTGTTATTATGGAAGGTACCTCCTTTTCTGTCCTCTTCCACCCTCTGAAAATATCTTCAGAGAATTAGAATGAAGAGAAATAGTTCCCCTCACTATTCCATAATACAGCCCTTTACATATTTTATCCCATCGATGTTCACAACAGCCCCACCCTCACTCCCATTGCGTGGGTCTCTGTGCTGCTCCTCAAACACCCCAAATCCTTTTCTGCCCCAGGACCTTTGCACGTGCTCTTCCTCTTGATATGAATACTCTCCCCCATGTCACATTCCCTCTCTTCATTCAGGCCTCTATTAAATGTCCTCTCCTCTGAAGATGCTTACTTTACAACCGTGTGTGACTATCCAGGAAAATTCTCCTGTTCTTAGGAAATATTCTGGCATATTGAGAGATTGCGGTGAATGAAAACGTCAGAGATTCTTTGCAGATTCTTTCCAGCTTCTCCTATCAAGAGGCACAGGCTAGTTCCCCACCCCTCTAATCTGGCCAAGCCTTGCGACTTGCTGTGACTCATAGAGAGTGGCACAAGAGACACCATGTGACTCCAAGTAAGGCCTCAAGGGGCCTTCCAGCTTCTGCTCTCGTCCTTCTGGAACTCAGGTCCCTGTGAGAAGCCCGAGCCAGCCTGCTGGGGGGACACGTGGAGGAGAACCAAGGCCCTTCAGGCCAACTGCCCCAGCTAACTGCTGGGGATGTGAGGAGCACACTTGGGGCCAGTCACAAAGTTTAGGGTGACTTTTTAGGAAGGAATGTCGAACTATAACAAGAGGGAAAAACAAAAGCCTGCCACTTAAATGTTTTAAAATAAGAAGTTGAGGGAAAACAGAAATAAAACTTCAAGTAGCTACATCTATGGTTAATTGATTTGCAAGAAGGGTGTCAAGATAAGTTGATGAAGGAAGAATCATCTTTTCAAAAAATAGTGCTGAGACAAAAGGATGAATTTGGACTACTATCTCACACCACATTAAAAAATTTACTCAAAATGAATCAAAGGGTTAAATGTAAGACATAAAACTTAAAAACATCTCAGAAGCAAACAGACATCAATCTCCTTGACCTTGGATTAGGCAATGGTTTCTTTAGAATTAGATACTATCAGCAACAAAAGAAAGCGAACCATCAAGAAAGTGAAAGAGCAATACAAATAATGAGATAAAATACTTGCAAGTAATAGATCTGATAAAGACTTCTTTCTAATATGTATAAAGAATTTTTAAACTCAGTAATAAAAAGACAAAATAACTCAATTCAAAAATGACGGAAGGATTTGAATAGACATTTCTCCAAAGAAGACCCAAAAAAATGGCCAATAATCACATCAAAAGTCATTGGAAAGGCAAATCAAAACCACAGTAAGGCTGGGTGCAGTGGTTCACACCTGTAATCCCAGCACTTTGGGAGGCCAAGGCGAGCAGATCACTTGAGGTCAGGAGTTCAAGACCAGCCTGGCCAACATGGCGAGAGCCTGTCTGCTGAAAATACAAAAATTAGCTGGGCGTGGTGGCACATGCCTGTAATCCCAGCTACTTGGG
>NW_012112253.1:1206378-1228058 GCF_000951035.1 Colobus angolensis palliatus
AGGCGAGCAGATCACTTGAGGTCAGGAGTTCAAGACCAGCCTGGCCAACATGGCGAGAGCCCATCTCTACTAAAAATACAAAAAAAAATAGTTGAATGTGGTGGCGCATGCCTGTAGTCCCAGCTACTCAGGAGGTTGAGGCAGGAGAACCGCTTGAACCCAGGAGTGGGGGATTGCAGTGAGCCGAGATTGCACCACTGCATGCCAGCCTGGGTGACAAAGTAGAACTCTGTCTCAAAAAAAAAAAAAGAACCGCGGTGAGACACCATTTCACACCTACTAGAATGACTGTAATTTTTAAAGGGCAGCTAAGTATTAGTGAGGATGTGGAGAAATTAATTGCTGGGACTGGATATACACTCACAAAAGGACGAATCCCTTGGTGGTTGCTGAAAACGTTAAACACGGTTTCCATGTGACCAGCAATTCCGCTCCTAGGTCTATACCCAGGAAAAATGAAAACATCCATTCACACGAAACCTTCTACATGAATCTTCATGGGAGCAAGATTCACAATTGGCAAAAGGTGAAAACAACCCGAATGCCTAGCAGCTGATGAATGGAGAAGAAACTCTGATATAGCCATACAAGGGAATATTATTCAGGAAGGAAAGCAAAAGGAAGGGAATTCTGACATGCTACAATATGGAAGAACCTTGAAAACAGTATGCTAAGGGAAAGAAACCAAATGCAGAAAGTCACCTATTACATGATTTCACTTCTATTAAATTCTGAGAATAGGCAAATCCATGAAGACATAGATTAGTGGCTGCCCAGGGCTCAGGGAAGTGAAGAGTGACGGCTTGTGGTATGGGGTTTCCTTTTCAGGTGACGAAGATGTTCTAGAATTAGATAGCAGTGATAGCTGCACAACCTTGTGAGTACAGTTAAAGAAAAAAAAACACTGACTTGTATACTTTAAAAGAGTGAATTTTATGGTATATGAATTATATTTCAGTAAATGAGCCAAAACATCTGCAAAAGATAAAACTTGGGCAACTACTGTATTTTCTCCAATATTTAATTTTCTTGATTTGTTCCTTAGTTTTAAATTAATAATTTAAAAAGAACATGTTTCCAATTTTAAATATATCATTCCAATGTAGTAAAACATTTCATATATGAACTAAAATGTCCCCTCACCTTGCAATTCATGCTCTTATACTGTTTTGGGGGGTTGTTTGTTTGTTTGTTTGTTTTGGGACTGAGTTTCCACTGTCACCCAGCCTGGAGTGTAGTGGCACAATCTCGGCTCACTGCAACCTCTGCCTCCCAGGTTCAAGGGATTCTCCTGCCTCAGACTCCCGAGTAGCTGGGATTACAGGCGGCCGCCACCACGCCCAGCTAATTTTTTGTATTTTTAGTAGAGACGGGATTTCACCATTTTGGTCTGGCTGGTCTTGAACTCCTGACCTCGTGATCCGCCCGCTTCGGCCTCCCAAAGTGCTGGGATTACAGGCAGGCATGAGCCACCACTTCCGGCCTCTTATACTGTTTTAAATGTTAAACACAAACAAGACTTAAGCGGTCACATAGAATGACAGAATCGAAGTCACTCAAGTTCCAAATCTTCCTCTTTCCAATCACTGTGCTATTGTTGCTTTGCCAAATCTGCTGTTTAAATGTAGGAATTCACAGTACCCTGGGGCACTCGAGACATGAATTATGTCCAAAGTGGCTTCAGATTGCCCACAACTTACTTTCAAAAACCATATTTCTGGACCAACTTTATACCTGGGAGTTCTGAAATTAACTTTCACGTAGAATACAAAGCTTATTAAAGGATAATAAATAAAATCAGGTTGATTTGTGTGTATATATATAAACCCTCACAATTGTTTAGAATTTAGATCAACAAAATATTTTCCCTGGCAGGAGTATTTAATCATGCCTGGTGATTAAAAAACAAAAAAACAAAACAACAACAAAACAAACAGTAATCTAAGTAGATTTTATTATTGTCACTTCAGTGATAGTGCGTCACCTCAGTTGCCTGAACCCAGGCGCACAGCTCCCACTACCCCACTCTCACTTTCTATTTCCCTAGTGCTTTGAAGATTCCACTTTACCCACCGCAGGAGAACATTATGAGGCTAGGTAGTATAATCCCCACTTGACAGATGAGAAGGCAGGGGGCCCAGAGAGGTGAGAGGCTTATCCAAGGGCCAGCAGGAGGGGACAGACCTGGAAGCCAGTTCTGCAGGGCTCAGCTCCCATGTCTCAGGGTCTGGTCCCCACTAGCCTCTCTTATTAGTGACGTGGGTGGGTCTACTCCCCACAGTTCTGGCTGTCAGACTTACCCAGGCTGTGCCTCATCCTCACAGTACCTTCTCTTAGCTTGGGAAGAATCTGGAAATTCATTCACACCCAGGTGCTGAGAGCTGCTAATAGGCTCTTTTCCGAAGAGGTAATTGCCTTTATCAAAGAGGGTGCTCTTTAATTAGCTGAAAGAATGCCTCTGCAAGTGGGATGTCGGGCCTCCTCCCTAGGCTGCTGGGATCACATCTGTCCTCCCCCACCTCACCTCAGGAGTAGTTTGCTCCCCAGAGAGGAGCCCTGCCTGAGAGTAAATCCAAAGAGATGTCCCACAGTTAACTCAGCCTCAAAATGCATTTGGAGTTGCAAATTAAATGACATAGTCTCATGACTTGTGTCTGATTCTGTGGAGCTAAGAAAATCTAGTTTCTCCAGAACTAACACGAGTATCCTACAGCCTAGCCTTTGCCTGGTGAACACAGACAGCCTCTCCAGGGCCTGGGAGAAGGAGCTGTAAGAGGACAGGGCCTCACAAACTCTAGAAGGAGCTCTGAGAAGATAGGGCCTCACAAACCCTAGAAGTGTGTCTCGCCCTTCTCAGCTCACTCAGATGCTTTGTCTCCAGAATTCTCAGATTTACAAAGCTTAATGAGTGCCAATTTACTCATCATTGTCCTCCCAGGCCTCACAGCGCATTAAAATCCTTCTGCACAGACAGATTAGGAGACAAGCCTAAGGAAAATGTACATCTGCTTTTAAAAAAAAATGCAGTTTCAGGTTCCACTTTACATCAGCCAGGGTTTAGTTACAGGAAACAGAAACCACGCTAACAATTTTAAGCAAAAAGGGGTTTAGACAGGAAATTAGGGGCTTACCATTTTATTGAGAGGCATGGGCCGGGCCTATTGGAGTGGTGCCCAGAAAAAGGCCTGGGGACCAGCCGGCTGGGTTCTGCTAGCTTGGCTCCACTCAGCCAGGTGGGGGTCGGGAGGCTACCAGTACTGCAGCATACCTGCCTCTTGACCCCACAAAGGGACTGAATGGACCCTGGAACGCTGCCACAGGAAAAACAACCACCACAGCTTTGCTCGCCAGCAGAAACGGCCAAAAGCAGCAGGAGGAGAGTCTTGGCCTCTGAATCATAGTGGCGTGCAAAGAATTGGCAGGACTAGGGATGTGCTGGAGCTGGCTCAGCCTAGTGACAGCCAGTGGTGCACAGCAATTCCAATTCCGGGTCCAGGGACACCATGGGATAGCAAGATTGAAATTGCCCACAGTGGATATATTTACACCATGGAAATCAGCAAGCACTAACAGCCAGGTTGCTTTTTTTTAATTTAATTTAATTTAATTTTTTTTTTTGAGAGCTGGTTGTTAAACATTTACCACTGGGCATAACCCATTTCACATTTAGAACTCTAGCGGCAAGGGAAGCGGGAAAAGCAGTGGTTCATCTTCCAGCCTTTGAAGGAACAGAGAGAAGACATACCGAATGCCAGCTGCCAAGCCATCTTCCATTACACACACTCCTAGGAATGTATCCTGCAGTAAACTTGCACATGTGTGAGGTGATGAATGGCTGCTGATGCTGCACTTTGCTGGTAATTGTGTAGAAACAACATTTCTTAACACAATTGCTCTTGAGCATATGTGAAGTTTATTAACCCTGGAGCTAAGGAATTGGCAAGGTGACAGAATAGTGGGTTGGTTCAAAGATGGCTTGGAAATTGTTGATTTGTATCTACGGGGGGTTGGGGGAAGAATGCTTGCATAAGCAGCTAATTAAGAAGAGGCAGCTAATAAGGTCAAGCATACAGTTTCATTTAACATGATTGTTAAGACGTAATTTCCTTATCAGCTGGAACAAGTGAGGTTTGAGGCACAGTAATCTTGGGGGGTGATTTCCAGAGAGGCCAACCGTTCATCAGAAATAATAAGAAACACATCCAAGGTGCACTTTATCTGTGGTTCTTAATTAAACAAAGTTACAAGATTTTATGCCCCAGCTGATCTGGAAAGAGCCTGTCAGCTCCAAGGCAGCAAGCATGTCAAACAGAGGTCACAGCAAAGCACCAGGCAAGCAGGATCTGCACTGGCCTCTGGGATGCTCAAACTTCTGGTTCTAAGGGGCTGAATGTGCAGGTCACCTAGCCCTCTATATTGTTTTTATTTGACAATCGCCAAATATGGCGACAAGTTGCTATGCATTGAATTGTGTCCTCTCTAAATCCAGATGTTGAAGCCTGAACCCTGCAGTGTGACAGTATTTAGAGACAGGGCCATTAGGAGGCAATCAGGGTTAGATGAAGTCAGAAGGAGGTAGCCCTGATTCTCTAGGGCTGGTGTCCTCTAAAAAACAGGAGAGATGCTGGGTGCAGTGGCTCACACTTGTAATCCCAGCACTTTGGGAAGCCTAGGTGGGCAGATCCCAAGGTCAAGAGATCGAGACCATCCTGGCCAACATGGTGAAACCCCATCTTTACTAACAAAAATTAGCCAGGTGTGGTGGCGCACACCTGTATAGTCCCAGCTACTTGGGAAGCTAAGGCAGGAGAATCACTTGAACCTGGGAGGCAGGGTTGCAGTGAACCAAGATCCCACCACTGCACTCCAGCCTGTGACAAAGCCAGACTCTGTCTCGAAAAAAAAAAAATCATAGAGACAGAAAAAATAGGGAGAGACAGTGTTCTCTGTCTGCCTTTGAGGATACAGCAAGAAGGCAGCCACCTGTGAGCCAGAAAGAGAGCTCACCAGGAAGCAGCTCTGATGGCACCTTGATCTTGGACTTCCAACCTCCAGAACGGTGAGAAAATAAATGTCTGTTGTTTAAACGCCCCAGGTGGTGGTATTTGTTACAGCAGCCGGAGCTGACTAGAATACAAGCTAAATGTCCATTAATAGGGAACTAGTTGCAGTAAAGGGACAAGTCACAGAATGGAAGAAAATTTTGTAAATAATATATCTGATATGGGATTAATATCCAGGATATATGGAGAACTCCTAAACCTCAACAACAACAACAACAAACAACAAAACCCAATTTGAAAATGGGCAAAGGACTTGAATAGATGTTTCCCCAAAGAAGATGGCCAACAAGCACATAAAAAGATGCTCAACTCACCAATCATTAGGGAAATGCAAATCAAAACTATGAGATACCACTGCATACCCATTATCATGTCTACTATTTTAAAGAAAACAGACAAAAGCAAGTGTTGGCAAGGATGTGAAGAAATCGGAATTCTTGTGATGTTGTGAATGTAGAATTTTGCAGCTGTGTGGAAAATAGTATGGCAGTTCATCAGAAAGTTAAAAATTGAATTACAATATGATCTAACAATTTCACTTCTGTGTACATAGCCAAAAGAATTGAAAGCAGCATCTCAAGGAGAAACTTGTACACCAATGTTCATAGAAACATTATTCACAATAGCTGAAATGCGGAAGCAAGCTGAGCATGCATGGAGGAATGAATGGATAAACAACAGACAATGAATACTACTCAGCCTTCAAAAGGAACAAAAGTCTGAGACATACTGCAGGAGGCATGAACCTTGAAGACATAATTCTAAGCGAAATAAGAAAGGACTGTGTGATTCCACTTGTATGAGATAACTGGAGGAGTCAAAATCATAGAGACAGAAAGAATGGTGGTTGCCAGAGGCTGGGCAAGGGATGAGTGGTATGGGGAGTTAGTATTTAATGCTTACAGAGTTTTTGCTTTTATAAGATGGGAGTTCTGTGGATGAATAGTGGTGATGGCTGCACAACAATGGGAATATACTTAATATCACTGAACTGCACACTTAAAAATGGCTGATATGTGTTATAGTTTGGCTTTGTGTCCCCACCCAAATCTCATGTCGAATTGTTATCCCCAGTGTTTGAGGAGGGTGCTGGTGCAAGGTGATTGCCTCACGGGGGTGGATTTCCCCCTTGCTGTTCTTGTGACAGTGAGTGAGTTCTCACAAGACCTGGTTGTTTAAAAGTGTGTGACACCTCCACCTTCACTCTCTTCCTCCTGCTCCAGCCATGTAAGACATGCCTCCTTCCTCTTTACCTTCTGCCATGATTGTAAGTTTCCTGAGGTCTCCCCAGCCATGCTTCCTGTACAGCCTGCAGAACCATGAGCCAATTAAACCTCTTTTCTTTATAAATTACCCAGTCTCAGGTATTTCTTTATAGCAATGTGAAAATGGACTAATACAATATGGTAAATTTTATGCTGTGTATATTTTACCACAGTAAAATTTTTTTAATAGACAGCTGGTAAAATATAGTGCATCTATCCAGGGCCTCGTTGAGTACCATGTGAAAGGTACTGCCTAGAGTTGTACAAACAGCCATATTGACTCCAATGATGAAATACCATGCCACCATTAACACAAGAGGTAGCACTATATGCATAACGAATGAACTCCATAACATGTTAAGTCAAAAGAAAAGAAAGGAAGAAATCATATGTATAGTATGCTGCCATTCAGGTTAAAAGTGGTAAAAGGAGTCTATAAATGTATTTGGCTGACTAAGCAAAAATATCTCTAGAAAGATACTCAAGAAAGTGACCCCACTGGTTGTCTCCAGGGAAGAGTAGCTAGACGCAGGAGGAGAAAAGGAGATTTTTACCAGATGCTTTTTGGTTCATTTTAAATTTTGTACTAATATACAACTATTGCCGACTCAAAAATATTTAATTTAAAAAAAATGGTTGCAGGAGTGAAAATACACCAGCCATTGAAGCACGCTATGTGGCCCTGGAAACCATGGGTTGGAGCGGATGCCTTAGGTATCTGCTTTGGGGCAGGGACTAACACTGGACTTCAGGGCTTGCAGGGGGCTGGAGTCCTGGGTCTTACCTTGAGTGAGTCAATGACCCCTTTGGCCTCCCCTCTGCCCTCAGGGTCCTCATCTGTGGCCACCCTGCGACAGGAATAGACATAGCCTATGCATCTACAAATCTAGGCATGAGGTGGGCCTCTCCTCCTAGCCAAGGCAGAGGCTCAGGTGCTCGCTGAAGCATAGCCCAGGTCTGCTTCCAAAGCCAATACATCTGCCAGTTTCCACTAAGGCACCCCAGGAAGAGTTACCTCCATCCTCACATGGAGAGCAGTCTGGTCAGGGACACCAAGTGGTCCTTGGGCTCCGGAGGCACAGCCTGGCTGGAGTCCTGGAGTCACTGCGTCCCTGAATCCTCACCATCAGTGGCCATGTCAGCTCCTGGCCCAAGGGACAAGCCTGGTGCACCCTGAGTGACACTGTGGGGATTGGAGAGGGTGTGGCCCGTAGGGCCAGTGGCACAGGACTTCGCAGAGGCTCAGAGATGCTGACCTGTGCTCTTTCCTGAGGCCTAGCTCCAGCCCAGAGAGGCCACCAGAACTGCTTCATGGCATCCAATGACTGAAATTTTCCTACCTGAAGGCAGTTCAAAGAAACAGCTGTCTCAGCAGTTAGACATGGGCAAGGTCTCTGCAGAGCATGTGTACGTGTTCGGCTGTCCCTGCTCGTCCCAGAGGCGAGGACTGCCGTGCTGTCAGCCCTCTCTGGCCTCCTCTTCCCTTCCTCCCACCATTCCCCACCAGGAGCCTTCCCTTCCCCCACAGGCCTCCACTCCACACTCGAGGGGATCACCTTTGCTCACACCTTCTGTAGCTGTCTGCGGAGTGGAGGGAGTGAATGTGATGGGAGCAGGAGGAAAGGGACTGCCATGTGCTTGTTGTTGCCTGTTCGAGGAGATGCGTCCACTCTGGCCCTTCCCCTGCACTGGGCATGTCACTGTCACCTAACCACTGCTCCTCTTGTGGAGGGACTTGTGAGATCCATTGTCCCAGGGAGCAGAGTCTGAGAGGCAGAGCCCAGCACCCTGCTTCTCTCATCCAAGCACCTTCTCCTCAAACTCCCCTTGAGATGGGGTGAAGGGATGAGGTCACAGCTTCCGGGATCTGGCTGACCGGATGACCCCCTCCACAGCACGAAGCGAGGGGGCCATGGTTCCTCACTTGCACCATGCACCAGGCCTGTCAGCTCCTCTCCCACCTCACCTAGCCCCCACCCCATGAGGCCAACAATAAAGACACAGAGACTCAGGGACATGAGTCCAAGTGACATGAGGACCACAGACCCCCACACCTGGAGCAGACACAGGGAGTGACCATTCACATTCCAGAATCCCAGAAACCCCAAACTTGGTCATTGTCACCTAGGAAAAGGCACTGGTCAGCCCCACAGGCCTCTTCAGGGCCAGGCCAGCCTTGGGCGGCTGTGCGAGGAAGCAGCTGGTCAGCCTCTGCCCATGCCTCCCTGGTTGGCCAGCAGCAACTCTTCCGTACATGAAAGAGTCTCCATCTGCTCTTGAAAAAGTCTCCCTGTCACCTACCTTTCCCCTCCTGACCTCTGACCCTCCTGCAGCCCAGTCCCACGCTCCTTTGCCAGGCCCCAGATGCTTAAGAGGACCCCAGGGTCTGAGGACCTGGGTCTGGCCAGGACACAGCTGCCAGGTACCGCTGACACCTCCCATCTGTCAGGGCCACTCTCAGCCTTATGTTCCTAATTCCCTGACACTCAGTTCCCTATGAGCCGTGAAGTGGGAGGGGCGGCTCCACTGCTGAACAACTGCAGCCCCCTAGGCGCCTTGGCTGGAACCACGAGGAGCTGCAGCTCAGGCGTGGCCTTGCCCCAGGAAGTTCCTGCCAGGTGGCCCAGAGCCAGCTAGGAGCCAGGAATGGCCATCAGGGCTGGGGCTGAAAGCCCTTCTGTAGGCTTGATGCTTCTGGACCTGTCCTTGAAAGGTTCCGGCGGAATCCCTCCTCAGAGATGGTACTGCCTAAGGCCCCTTTAAGCGAATCAAGAAGACAAAGCCATTTCCTGGAGAACCAGAGGGGTGGAGCTAGGCCCAGTGTCTCAGCCTTTAAACCAGGCTTCTCTGTGGGGGCAATCATTTCCTTCCCGTCTCTCACCTGCAGCCTCCCGCTGTCCAGGATATTTGTGCCAAAGATGGCTATTGAATGGCATGGTCTAAGGTGTGATCAAGGGGTGAGGTGCATCCCTTTGGGCTGAATTATTTTTTAATCAAATGTATTGCTATAATTTGTATGCAGTTAAATTCACCCTTTTGGGTATGCAATGTGATGGACTTTCATGTAAGCACCACCATCAAGATAAAGAATATTCCCACCACCTCAAAAGGTTTCCCCATGTCCCTTTTGGTCAATATCCATCTCTCACCCCAAGACCTGGCAACTAGTGATCTCTTGTCCATCCCTATGGTTTTGCTTTTTCCAGATTGTCATATAATTGAAATCATATATGTAGGCTTTTGGGTCTGGCTTTTGTGACTTGAGTTTCATCCATGTTGTTGAATAAATCAGGCATTCATTCCCTGTATTGCTCAGTAATATTCCATGGCATGGATGTTCCACAGTCTGCTTATCCATTCCCTAGTTAATGGGCATTTGGGTTGTTTTTATTTTTCAACTGTTATGAATAGTGCTGCTATCAACACTCATGAACAAGGTTTTATGTAGACACATGTTTTCATTTATCTTGGATAAATACCTAGGAGTGGGATTGCTAGTTATATGGTAGGTATAGTTCAACTTTGTGAAAAGAAACAGCCAAACTGTTTTCTAAATGCTCACACCGTTTTACATCCCACCACAATGTATAGTAGGTCCTCTCCAGCATGGTAGTTCCTCTCCAGCATTTAGTGTTGTCAGTCTTTTTAATTTTAGTTTTTATGTATTTTATTATTATTTTTTTAGTTGGAGTTTCACACTTGATGCCCAGGCTGGAGTGCAATGGCATGATCTTGGATCACTGCAACCTCCATCTCCTGGGTTCAAGTAGTTCTACTGCCTCAGCCTCCGAAGTAGCTAGGATTACAGGCATGTGCCACCATGCCCAGCTAATTTTGTATTTGTAGTAGAGATGGGGTTTCACCATGTTGGTCAGGCTGGTCTCGAACTCCTGACCTCATGTGATCCACCTGCCTCAGCCTCCCAAAATGCTGGGATTACAGGCATGAACCACCTCGCCTAGTCAATTTTAGCTATTTCAATAGATGCATGGTGGCACCTTATCAAGGATTTGATTTGCATTTCCCTAATGATTAATAATGGTAAGCACCTTTTCACATGTCTGTTGGCTATCTGTATATCTGCTTTGGTGAAGTGTCTATTCATTTCTTTCCATCCCTTTCTTTAACAGGCTTGTAATTGCTTTGAAACATGTGTCTTGCACATAACTCTGATCACTGACCAAGGAAGAGCCCGTTCATTCAGCAGTGGCTCTCAGCTCTCAGATGCGACTGTTTACAAGTCATGCCCTCTCCTGACCCCTAGACTCACTTCAGAGGCTACACTAAAGTGAAAGCCACAGACCAGACAAGGGGAAGCCCTACCTTGGGCGGTAGGCAGGACAAGCCACGGTGCCCCCCTGCACTTCCGGTGGGCAACTCCCATGGGGGCCCAGAGAGAAAAGATGTGTGAGTCCGCAGAGGTCCCTGAGAGGGTAAAATAATAGTTCAGCCACATGTCTCTCAATGATAGGGATACGTTCTGAGAAAGGAGGCGTCGTTAGGCAATTTTGTCATTGTGTGAACATCCTCGTGTGTTCTTACACAAGCCTAGGTGGTATAGCCTACCATATGGGACAGTCTGCTGTTCCTAGGCTACAAGCCTGTACATCATGTTACTATACTGAGTACCGTAGGCAAATATAACATGACGGTAAGTAGGTGTGTATCTAAACATAGGAATGGCACAGTAAAAATATGGTATTTTAATCTTATGGGACACAATTGTATATGCAGTCCATCATTGACCAAAACATCATTATGCGGTGCACAGTTGTACCTAGTTAAAGTAAACCAGAAAATATACGTAAAGCACTCAGTCAGTGCCCAGAAAACAGTAAGCACTCATTAAACATTAGCTACTGTCGTTATTACAATCTCATCACTCCCAAGTTGATAAAAATTGTCTTCAGTTGGGAACGTGATGTCCACATCCAGAAACAGCCCCTGCAGTGGAGACCCAGGCAGGGCTTCAAGAGGATCTAGAGGGTGTCACAAGCCCCTGAGGTCCCTCCATCCCTGTGAAGATGAGTTCAGTTCCTACCTGCTGCCCAAGCAGAGCTCTGCGGGTTTCTGTTGGCATCACCAGCTGTCCCCTGCCCTCTCTTTTCTAGCAGCGCCCGGCAGTCTTGCATCTCACATGCACACAGGCACATCCCTTCATGCCTTTTGTTCCTCCGTCAGGGACACCTCATCTCCCCAGCCTCCTCTTCCAGGAAGAGGTCTCGGCCACTCCCATTCCTCTGAACCTCTACAACCAATATCTCCTGAACAGTGACTGTAGGCGAGGACTGTATGAGCAGAGACCCACTCCCACATATTTGAGGAGTGGGGAACTGGCACCAGGCGGTGCACTCAGGAAGGCACCAAGAGAGAGAGGAGCTGGGACAATGGAAAGGGCTCACAGAACTGCTAAGCAAGGACTCACGTTTCACTCTAGGTCAATGGGAGGCACTGATGGTTGAGAACATGAGAAAATATGGTCAGGAAGCCAAACAGAGGTACGGCCAGGAGAAGGGCAGCTGGAGCCTGGGTGGGTTGTGGAAAGAATGAGGGTTCAGGAGAAGTCATTCCTCACTGTGCAACCGTGGACAATTCCCCAAGGCTCTCTAAGCCTTGATTGTCTCCTCTGTGAAATGGGTGAACAATAACAAGCCAGCCTGCCTCTGAGAGGGGCTGGGGCACGTAGCTCAGAGGAGTGGACATCCTTCACAAACCAGGAACATGACACCACAGGTTGTGCCTTTGCACGGATGGGTGTGGCAGGCAACACGGTGGGACTGAGGTAGACCACATGGATGTGATGGGGACTGAGCAGGGAGGGACATCTAACATCCAGGCACATGCAGTACCCTCTTCATACGCCTGTGTTCCAGGGGCCACTTCCCCTTCCACACACACGCACAGCCAACTAACAGATCTGCCTTCTAAGTCCACAAGTAGCTACGAGGACGGACCAAGCCATGCACACATCCTGCACTCTGCTCCTACCCCACCACCCTAACAGTGTGGGCAGGGCCCTTCCTGTTCCTCCATGTTTAGCACACATACACTCGATACCCTGTGTGTGGGGGGTGGGGGACAGTGTCTGTGCTGTGTGCACTTGTGTTCGTGCTGCATGCATGTGTTGCGTGTATCTTGTAAGCATGTGCACGTATGCGCATGTGTGAATGGTTTCTTAGCATACGTTTTGTTGTGACTTGCTTTAACACCAGGACTTGGGGACCTTGGCTTCAGGACATCCTCTGTGGGCAGTGCAGAATTGCAGAGTCACCAGCCGCTGCACAGTGTTTGGGTTATCTCAGACCTCACTTAGCCAAAGAAAGGCAGGGAACAATAGTGACAGATTTCTGAAGTGTGGTTATTTCATAAACTGCAGAGTTGGCAGGGCTGCTGATCTGTGCATGCCAGATTTTCCAGGTGAGGATTCTGAGAGGTCCAGAGGCTGTCCCAAGCCACTGTGTAGAGGACAGAGTTAGACTCCCAGGGCCATGCTCAGAGGAAGGCAGCTCTAAGGGATCTGCTCCCAAAGATGTGGCCTGCTCCTGTCTCTGGGGACCTATGGGTGATCAGACTCTCTACCTTGCATTCCTGAGGATGTCCAGAAGGAGCCCAAAAGACTGGGACTGGAACCTTTGCCCTTTCCAAAAAAGGACATTGAACCACTGCCTGCCAGGGAAGCTCCGGTCCAGTGGGAGCAGAGGCAAGGGAGGGGCCCAGCCCAGGAGCCCCAGATCTTTTCCCTAAAGGGCTTTTCCACTTTGCAATCAGCAGGTTATCTTGGGGTGGTACTTCAGTGTCCAGTGAGCACCCCAGTCCTCTGTGACCTTCCACTGCATGGGAGTAGCCCCATAGACTGGCCTGGCCTGGCCTGAACCGGCTATTCACTGAGGGTGTAGATCAGTGATTTTCTACTTCTCTCCTTCCTTCTCCATTAGCAGATATTCTTCTGTAAAGAGGAGCTTCCCAGGTTCCCTGGGAGGAACAGGTGCTCCTCCTGTGAAGCTCCTCTCCAGTGGGGATTGATGGGCTTTCCTCTTATCTTCTCTTTCTTTGCTTTGTCTTTTCCTGTTTTATCACAATGGGCCCATGGACTGAACACACAATGCTTTATGCTCACTTGTAGACACCATGCTTTTTGAAGTTCCAGTTGTCCCAGAAATCTCTGGGCACTTCTTGCTTTCTGGCATGGGATGTCCAGGCCTACCTGAAACCATTCCTGCCCAGACCCGGAACCAGCCAGTCTCCCAAAGAGTCCTGGTCCCTCGGGGTGGGACTGGGATTCAGAACCTAAGATCTGGCTATTGTGTTCATGGCTATGTGGTGACCTGCTTCACCTTACAGAAAAAAGATCTGACTCCCCAAAGAGGGGCTGGAGGTCCCCCAGTCCCACAGGCAGCCAGGGCACAGTGGGGCTGAACTGCAAGACTCTGCCCTGGCTCTTTGGGTGGGGAGAGGTTCCTAGGTTGAGCTCTACTAGCTCATGGCTCTCCAGAGGGAGGCCTAACCAGGGTGCTTTGCATATACTTGATCTGACCCCTGTGGTCAGGGCCTGAAACATGGACGATGAGTAATTTCTAGAGTACTGAAAAGGCCAGCCACGGAAACAGAGCTGCCCACCCACTGGCTGATGTCTCAAATTCCACCATTCGTTCCTAAATATGGAGATTCAAATCCCGATCTAAATGCAACATCCCTGAAGATTTCACTGTCCGTGTTCAGGTGTTTCTAAGAGCAGATGCCACTGATAGGGCAGACATGACCCTGAGGCCCCTGGCCCTGAGGTTGGAGGGAGGGGCCACCCTGTATTGGAGAAGAGCCTGGGGACCTAAGCAGGCTTTGAAGACTTCACACACGCATGTGTCACAGTCTGCCAGCTCCAGCCCCCTGCTCACCCACTGTTTTAGGAAAAAAAAATACATCATCCTCTGCAACCTCCAGACCCCCAGGGGGCTCCTGGGGCTGGCTGCAGAAAGCCCAGCTTCTGCTGGGGCACAGTGGACCTTTATGGCTGAAACCCGTGGAACCTCATGTGAGTCAGCAAGGAAACACATGTGCTCTCTTTTCCTTTAGAACCCCTGTGGTCTCCAGGGCCTAACAAGGTACAAATGGAAATGTTATTCTTGCCAGAGTTGAGAGACATGGAGTGGAAATACGAAACCAAGAGCGGCGGTAGGCAGTGTGTGTGTGTGTGTGTGTGTGTGTGTGTGTATGTGTGTGTATGTATGTGTATGTGTGTGTGTGTATGTGTGTGTGTGTGTGTGTGCGTGTGTGTGTGTTTATGTGTGTGTGGCGGGGGGTGGGTGGGCTTGACTCCGGCTGGCATCTGTTTTGAGGGGTGAGCCCCAAAAGACTTTAAAGGGGCTACACCCTTTCAGACAAATTCACCCCACCCACCCCTCCACTCTGTGCTTCCCCACCTGTCCCCCCATGGGCTCCAAATACCTTTCAGGCCAAGAAGCATCTACCCCATTAACAGAAAGACCCCATTTCAGAATTTAAGGTTTGTTGTCAGCTCACAGGGAGCTACTTCTCTTTGTGGCAGAGTAATATAATAATTTAACATATTGACAAAGTGCTTTGCTTTGGGTTTGGGGGATCTTTTGGTACTTTATGCTGCCCCATCACTTAGGCCATTCAGGTAGAGGTTATTTCAGACTCGTTGTCCCCAGGGTGGGGCCGCACAGTAGGGAACAGGGCGTGCACTTGTACATGTTCGACTTCCACTGATGGCTACAGAGACTCTGGGAAGTGAAACTACATTAAGAGCCGAGGCCTAAAATTGCAAGAGCCAGGCTTTATAACAGATCAATGTTTTGGGGTTTTTGGTTTTATGTTTTGGTTTCTGGTTCCAAAAGGCTCCAAGGATAAAGTTTAGACCATAAACAACAGGATAGGAGGCCCTGTATAACAAGCCAGTGTCCCACCTGGAGAGAGAGTCTGTCCCAGCTGGAGGAGAGGCTGGAAAGGAAGCAGGGGAGGCGGATGCTGTCTCAGAAGCTGGGCCGTGCCCTTCAGCGCCTGCCAGGACCACGTGCTAGAGAAGAAAGCCCAGGACACCGCGGAGCGCAGGAGAGGACAGAAGAGAGCCAGGCCTGGTAAACCTCAGCCCCCCAGGGCTCCTCTCCAGGGCAGATGAGCTGGTTGGGCTTGAACATGAAGCTGAGGCTCCCGCCAGCTTTCTTGCCCATAGCCCAGGCTGTCTCCTGCTCCTCGCGGCTAAAGGTGCACTCTGGTCCTCGCCTCTGCTCCAAGCAGCAGGATGGAGGAAAGGGAAGATAGGCAGAGGCCATGCCCAGATGGGTCTTCCAGATATTTCCCAGTCACTGCCTCCCAGCATTTCTGCTTTCATCCTTATCTCAGGAAAGAGGTCACCTGGTCACACCCAGAGGCAAGGGAGGCTGAGACCTGTGATCTTCATTCCAAGAGGACCGGCTCAGAGTCAGGAGGTCTGGGAGACAGTGAAAGGACATGCGGCAGGGACCAGTAACCTCTCTGCAGTGTGTCCAGCCACCAGATGCTCCTGCTTCTGCTGACAGCACAGGGTGCCTAAGTCCCCAACAGCTATGTCTCCAACACTCCTCCAGAAAGACGACCCTCCATGGCTCTATTTTGGGTTCTCAGGTTTAGGAGTCAGGGGGCTCCCTTTCCCAGGAACCCCCCTTGGATGAGTCGATTTTACAAATAAGAGTTAGCCCAGCCCACCAGAGCTGTGCTGCCCAAAATGGTAGCCACTACTTATCTGCCACTATCGAAATATAAATTCAAACTAACTAAAATTAAGTATAGTTTGGAAGTCATCTCCTCTGCCACATAAGCCACACTTGAAGTGTTCCATGGCCACCCAGGGCTAATGGTTCCCATATTGCATGGCACAGACCCAGAACCTTCCACCATCACAGAAAGTTGTATTGGCAGTGCTACCCCAAAGGCACAAGGAACCAGAGGCCTAGGGCTCCATGTGGGGAGCTGCAGGCGTGACCCCAGCCAGTGCACCTGATTCTTTCTTACCACAGTCCCTGCTGCTGGTGGTGACTGGCACCACCCCATGGACCCATCACTGCTGAGGGGCAGAATGGACACTCAGCTTGATCCCAAAATCCAGCCACATTATATGCCCCCAGTGTGGGAGGAGAGACCAACAGGCATGGCCAAAGATAAGGAGAAAGACAGGGAGCTGAGGGTGAGAAGGACTGGAGTGCTGTGCCTCTGTGATAGCTGACTGGGCAACTGGAGGCAAATCCCCTCTGCCCTCAACCTCCTCATCGATCCTCCTGCCCACCCACCCATCCATCCATCTATCCATGTACACGTACATTCATTTACCCATTCACCCATCCATTTATCTACCCACCATCTACCCTTTCACCCACCCATCTGCCTATCCACCTATCTACCTATCCACCCAACCATCTATCCACCCACACCCATCCACCCATCCACATCCATATACCCATACACCCAAACATCCATCCACCCACTCATCTACCCATCCACTCACACATCTATCCATCCGCCCAGCTATCTATCTACTCACACATTCATCCACCCATCTACCAATCCACACACCCATATATCCATCAACCCATGCATCCGTCTACCATCCACCCATCACTCACCTATTTACCCATTCACTCATCTACCCACCTATCCACTCATCTACCTGCCGACCCAACCACCTATCTACCCCACCATCCACCGATCCACCCACCTATTCACCCACACACCCATACACCCAAGTACCCATCTATCCACCCACCTATCCATCCACCCACCTATCCACCCATCGACTCAACCATCTATCCACTCACACATCCATCTACACATCTACCAATCAATACACCCATATGCCATCCACCCATGCACCTATCCACCCATCTATCCATGTACTCATGCATCCATTTACCTATCTACCCATCTGTCCATCCAACCATCCATCCCTCCACTCATCTACCCACCCCTCCACCCACCTATTCACTCATCCAGCTGTCTACCCAACCACCTATTCACCCTCCCATCCACCCAACCACCTATTCACTCAACCATCCACCCAACCACCCAATCATCCACCTATCTACCCACTCAGCCATCCAACCATCCAACCACCTATCTACTCATCCATCTACCCATTCACTCATTCATCCATCTGCTCCATACTCCTGTCTTCCAGACATTGTGTCATTGTGGGTACAAAAATGAATGACCCATAGTCTCCCACCTCAATATGAAAATAATTAGCAGAATAATAATAATAATAATAGCAACAAGAACAATAATTGGTATAGTGGTATAATACATGTTCTGATAGATGTGGAGTGAGTGCCCCTTGCAGACACAGTGAGTGGTAAATGCTGGCAAGTGCTGAGGAGCCCTCCCAGGTCCCTCTCCCTCTAAGAGTCTATGCTTCCCTGGGTGGGCTGAGTGTGTCAATCCAAATGCTGGGCCTGACCCAGACCCCCTGAGGGAGGCTTGTGGGAGGCCAAGCTACACCCCCCCACACCTGCTCTGGCCAGACCACTCAGCCAAGGTGGGATCCAGGCCAGGCCCCCACCTGCTTGCTCCGTGGCCCTACATTCCCAGGCTGCCAAGTCTCCACCTCTGCAACAAGAAAAGAAACCAAGAACCCCCAAGATGTAACCTCACCGCAGGGGAGCCTGGCAAAGGCCGCCTTCACAGCTCCAACTCTGGAGGAGTTGGAAAAGGTTCAGGCAGGGGCAGGGGGCTTGGCCGCAGTCTTTCTCAGTCTTGAGCTGCACAGACCCACTTACTTGCAGAGCCATGTGAGGATTGAAGATGACGTCAATAAAGACCTAGCTGGGGGCTGGCATGTAGCTGGTGCCTAAGATATGCTACTCATAATTACGGTGTGTGAAGAGTTCCCATTCCTCTCTCACAGGCTCCGAAGCTATAAACTAGAGATATGAGGTGCACAGGATCATTCCTATATAACTTGACAAGCCTGAACAAAACTGTCTTGCACATGGGTTCCAGCTTGTACTCAAAAGGAAAGGACAACACATCGTAAATCAAGCCACCTTTGACCTGCCCGGGAGATCTGCTCCCCACACACTTCACCTGAGGCTTTGGAGAATTATCATGGCACATGTCAACAGACCGGGCAGCCAGGAGGCCTGAGGCCTTTGGGGAGCAAGTGTGTGGATGGCCACAGAGCATCAGTTCATGGTTGGCGGTGATCAGGGCCTGGACCTACCTGCAGGTGAGCTAGTTGGCTGCATTGCACTTCTGGTTATTAATAGGTTTAAGGTCAGATTGATTCGTTTTAAACGCAACTTGAGAGCTGAATGGGCCATGGGGTTTGCAAAACCATCTCTCCCCCACAAAAACATATCCTACAGGCAACATTTCCTCAGGTGTTCAGGCCAGAAGAGTCAAAAATTTTTGAAGTACCAGGTGCTGAGATAAAATAGTCAAATCATTCAAATATTTCTTTTTTATTTCTTTTTTTTTTTTTTTTTGAGACAGAGTCTCTGTCACCCAGGCTGGAGTGCAGTGGCACGATCTTGACTCACTGCAACCTCCACCTCCCGGGTTCAAGCAATTCTCTTGCCTCAGCTTCCCGAGTAGCTGGGACTACAGGTGCACGCTGCCACACCCGGCTAATTTTTTGTGTTTTAGTAGAGACAGGGTTTCACCGTGTTGCCCAGGCTGGTCGTGAACTCCTGAGCTCAGGCAAGCCATCCGCCTCAGCCTCCCAAAGTGCTGGGATTACAGGTGTGAGCCGCCCCACCCAGCCTCTCTTTTCTTAAAAGAGACAGGGTCTCGCTTTGTCATCAGGCTGGAGTGCAGTGGTGCAATCATAGCTCAGCGCAGCCTCAAACATCTGGGTTCAAGCAAATCTCTCACCTCAGCCTCCCAAATTGCTGGGATTACAGGCATGAGCCACCACACCTGGCTTCAAATATTTCTTTATAGAGTGTCTACTCTTCCCACTGCTAGTCAGTGACTAACACAGGCATGATCCCTGTCCTCATGGGTCTGGTATTGAAGGTGGGGAGCAGATAAGGAAATAGACAAATAACGTGATTGCAAATTAAACAAGTGTAAGACTATACTTTCAGGGATCATTTCTATAGTTCATTAAAAATCAAACAAGTGTTCAAGTGCTATGAGGAAAATGAAGAAAGGACTGAAATGATAGTAACACAGGGCCCACAGAGCCTTTTTGATAGCATGACATTGAAACTGAGACTGGAGGATGGAGAACGAGCCAGTCACAGAAAAAGTACGAGGAAAAGCATTATACACAGGGAGTCGTACATGCAAATGGCCTGAGGCAGGACAGCAGTAGCCACACTCGAACCCCTGAAAGACTAAGGCAGTTAGAGCACAGTGAGTGAGCCAGGAGCAGTTGGCACGGGCCAGGTAAGCTATAGCAGAGGGTGTAGATTTTATTCTCAGTTAAATGGGAAGCTGTGGGAAGATGGGAAGCAGAGAAGCCATGTGCTTCAATTTCTACTTTAGGAATACCAGTCTTCTGATGCTGTTTGGAGAAAGAACTAGAAGAAACAAAAGTGGAAGCAGAGAGACCTCTGGAAGCAGGAGGCCTCTGGAGCAATCCAGGTGAAAACTGATGGTTACTTGGATGACAGTGCTGATAGCAGAAATAGGAAGATATGGGGAGAAATGGGGTACATTCGAAGACAGAACCCAATGTCGCTTGCTGCTGGATTGTATAATACATGGGGTGAGAAGGAAAGAAGGAAAATCAAGAATTACTCATATACTGCTGGCCCAAAAATAGTGGTAGCTGTTGTGAAAATGGGGTACACTGGTTGAGGGTGGTTAGGCAGATTAAAATAGGAAATCAGGAATTCTGCATTGAACATATGAAGTTTGAGATAGCTGTGGAAAAACCAAAGATAAATATCAGGTGAACTAAGAGCATTAGGAACTCAGAGATCTGACCTGCAGCTAGAAATGAGACCATTAATTTATAGAGGAAATCACGGAGGTGGAGCAGGATCCCTCAGGTCTAGGAGAGGGAGGAGGAATAGGAGGAGCAAGTTGAGAAGACAGAAAGAGTGGCCAGAGGAGTAGGAGGAAAAAGGGCAAATGGGGTGGACTGCAGCAAGGAGAGGTGAGGAGGTGGAAATAGCATGCTCAATGGATCCTCCCACCACAGTCTCCCAGTACAGATGCAGACTACCGCGACTGGCTAATTTTTTGTATTTCTTGTAGGTACAGGGTTTTAGCATGTTGCCCAGGCTGGACTCAAACTCCTGGGCTCAAGTGATCTTCCCACCTTGGCCTCCCAAAGTGCTAGGATTATAGGCGTGAGCCACCATGCCTGGCCCCCCTCATGTTTTCTGGCTGCCTCATATCTTTAGAACACACTAGCTCTGTTTGGGGGCATTTCCCATCTTGAAAGTCCCGTGTCTCTGAAGTAGAATAGAGAAAATTTCCCTCCCAGCCTCCTTTGCAGCCAGGGCACAGGCATGTGACCTGACTCCACCAATCAGATTCAACCTCAGGAGACATCATTTGAAAATGAGACTCTGGAGGACAGCAGGAGTCACAAGTGGACCTCCAACCACCAAAAAGAGGCTGCTATCAGAACTGATCACAAAAATAAATACATGAAATTAGAAGAGTGTAAGCCAGCCAAATTTTTGAGTAAATGTATTCTCCAAAAGAATGCAAGGTTGGTGAGTAACAGCCAATACTTGAAGCCACCCCCACGACCCCAGACTCACACCAACAGGAAGCCGTGTGGCCCCTAGAAATGGTGTGTCTCCTCAAGACCCACCTCATGGAGAATAATGAATAAGGAGAATAGGGCAGAGCTGAGTCTGCAGAAGGCAATGGCTCTGGCACATCTTCCTGAGAGCAGAGCAGGGTGCTAGATGGTACCTAAGAAACCAAGCATCCTCAATCAGCAGGACTTCAGCTGCCTGCTCCAGTGACTGCTGTGTGCATCCCATTCCGTTTTGCTGGATGGAAGCTATATTGCCGTTTTCCTGTTTCTAACCAACCACTGATCCTGAGTATGTAGGGGCAGGTAACTTGTCTTTTAGTTTCAAGGTCACAGGACCATGGGGAGCCCCACCTGCACCTTATGAAGAAGACTGCCCTGGAAGTAGCAAGATGGGATTTTGGCTGTTTGCCTTGGGAGACACTGATGTTTTCTGCGTCTGAGGGAAGGACTGCATGAGTGTTGGACAGCAAAGGGACAGACTGTGTGGAGTTACTGCTAGCTGCCTACCCAGGACCCATCCCCGCTTTCTTCCTAACAGAGCCCTGATTTGGGAGGGAATAAAAATGTGTCCTTCTGGCCGGGCGCGGTGGCTCAAGCCTGTAATCCCAGCACTTTGGGAGGCCGAGACGGGTGGATCAC
>NW_012112253.1:1229129-1262048 GCF_000951035.1 Colobus angolensis palliatus
CTTTACCAACAGTCCCAGTGCAAGGAGCGACACACTTACAAGTCGTCAGGTCTATTTAAGTGGGGTCCAAAAACAAAACTGAAATCTAAATCAGCATTACATTCTTATGATGTTAATCAATATTTCACTATTGCTTTGGCCAGGCAGGCTGACTTTCTCTTAGAACATGGAAGTCATGAAGATGATGTAGTTCCCATTTTGGAATTCAGAGGTGAATCCAGAGGGGAAACTGATTACTGACTCAGGTAACGTGCCCTGGGCTTGCAGGCTGGATAGTCCCCGGGGCCATCTGAGAGCGGAACATCAGGCAGTGGTGATCGCAGGTGTGAGCAGAATCGCAGGGCTCCACAGTGCATAGGAAAGAGTAAGGAGAGCATTATTTTTCCCCCTAGTTTCACATCTTCTGAGAGGCCATACACAGAGCATCAGCCTTTTGCAGCATAGTCTTCTGCTGTTTCATCCATTTGCATCTTCCAAGAGGCTCCTGTAGCAGGATGAATAGAATCATCACTATTTTCCAAATACTGTCCCTGCACCCAGGACAATTACGGGACTTTCTGAGATTATCTGGGAAGGAGGAGGACTGGGGATGGGAACTCACACTTCCTGCATGTCTACCATGGCTGGAGAGGCCACAGTGCCACACATGTTTGAGAATGTGAATGATCTCCTTTCATTCTCACAGCTCCTATAGGGTTTGTTCTCCTGTTTCACAGATGAAGTAACAAGTGAATAGAAGTAATGAGCTGGGCGCAACGCTCACAACTGTAGTCCCAGCGTTTTGGGAGGTTGAGGTGGGAGGATCACTTGAGGCCAGGAGTTCAAGACAAGCCTGAACAACACAGTGAGATCCTATCTCTACAAAAAGTTTTAAAACTTAGCCAGGTGTGGTTTGCAACTGTAGTCCTAGCTACTTGGGGGGCTGAGGTGGGAGGATCACTTGAGCCCAGGAGGTCAAGGCTGCAGTGAGCTATGGTTGCACCACTGCACTCCAGCACGACAGTGTGAGATCCTGTCTCTAAAGATAAAAAATAATCAACCAAAGTCACCTGTCTGGGGATCAGCAGTGCTAGGATGCATTCCTAGGTCTGCTGGCTTTGGAGCCCTGCTCTACCCGCAGTTCCAGCCTGTGGGTTTCTTTTGGTGGGTGCATGTGTGTGTATTTGTCATCTCACCACATGAAAAGCCTGTACAGTGCGGTGATTAAATTCCGGCTCTGGAGTCAGACTGCCTCCCTCTGAGCCTGGTTCCACTCTTCACTGGCTGTGTGACCTAGAGCAGGTTCCTTGACCTCTCCGTGCTTCAGTTTCCTCGTCCGTAAAATGGGAGTAGTGAGAGTAGCATCTACCACAAAGCTGGGATGGGAAAAGTCCCATGTGAGCTATTTTGTTGTTGTTGTTGTTGTTGAGGATGCTGGAGGGGGTAGAGGAGCCTGTGAGCCTGCACAGCTGTGAGGGGCAGTCCCAAGGAAAGCGTCCTGAACCCTGCTGACCCTAGGAGCCCCCAGAGCCCACTTCAGTGGAGGCAAGCATGGAGGGCAGCGGTGTCGGGCTCTGACACCCTAGACACTGTCCTCCCAGGAAGTGGTTTTGGTTTTATCCCACTTTTGTTCTGAGTGAGCAGACAGGTCCTTTTGGGCTCCTGTCCCCAAATAGCCTCCCACCCTGTTATCTGAGGGAAAGTGAAAGTGTCCATCCTCAGGTCCTGAGCAGGCCCCTGCTGAGGCCCTGACCTCCCTCTGAGGTGGTCGGAAGAATGGGTTTGGATTCCGGCCAAGCACCCAGAGAAAGGTCAGCCGCACTTGCTGGATGCAAGTGGGTATGGGGCCCTGCTAGTGTGGGGACAACTGATCCCTCAGCCCTGGGCCATGGGACTCTATCTGCCCATGGAAAGGCCCAGATCCCAGTGGGAAGGGTTCTGGGCTGGCGGCGTGGGGGGCCTTGGAGCTTTACTGCCACTGGGCTGGGCATTTCTGTTGCTTGCCTGAGGGCACCATTCTATCTACACCTCCAGCCCTCAGGGCCTGACCACCCTAGGTGGGCTGCCAGCCTGAACTGAGAGGTCCACCTTCCCACAACACCCACCGAGCCTGACCAAGCCAGTCTTGCCTGCAACCCCTGAGAGGCCAAAGCAAGGCCCTGGGTACATGAGGCTTCCCGACTCTGGTTAGAGAGCACCAGTTGCTTCACTCCCCCCACCTAAAGTGTGAGCTCTGAGATGGCAGAGGTGGATCTGAGACAGTCAGAGCCCCCATAGCTCTGTGCCAGGCCCCCAGACCCAAGCCCACAGCAATAAGCACAGAAACTGGTGATATAGAAATAGTCCCCAGACAACCTTATCAGTCAGATAGCATAAAGCCTTCCTGTCTGCTTCAGCCTGGCCCCATAAAAATAGAGCTGCTGATTAGAGCCTTCCAGACACCAAGGCTGGAGCCTTTCAAGGGCTGGAGAGACCTTCTGGTGAGCTTTTCCTGCCCCACTCTATCTTTAAAAATTACAAGGGGTCCGGCACTGTGGCTCACGCCTGTAGTACCAGCACTTGGGGAGGCCAAAGCAAGAGGACTGCTTGAAGCCAGGAGTTGAAGACCAGCCTGGGCAATATAGCAAGACGCCATCTCTAATACATACATATATTTCGGGTTTTGCAAATTAGCACCTGTCCTTGAAAAGAAATCTGATGCTGTCTTTTAAAAACCATAAAAATATTCATCATTTACCCAGAGATTTCATTTCTGAGAATGTAGCTTAAGGAAATAACGGAAAGGAAGGAATAAAGTACTAGTTAAAGCTACCCACTGCTGGGTGTGTCTAGAACATCTAACCTGACCCTGGAAATGACACCATGTCCAACGTCAAAAGGATGGCTAGATTAGTGTGTGGCTGCGCATCCGACGGTGCATGGATGGCTGCTAAGGACGGCTATATTAGTAAGTGGCTGTATTATGCACTCAACGGTGTCCTGGATGGCTGTTAAGAATATACGTGACAAAGGTACACAAGCAGCCTGTGGCCAGCGGGCGTGCAATGTGCCTGCACGTGACCAGGCATGAGGGCATATGTCCAAATGCTGGGATTGCAGCTCACACTCCCTCCTGGCCCCTTTTCTTGCTTTATTCTTTTCTTTCTCCCTTCTCTCCTTTAACTGAGGCCACAAGGTCTTCTGCCTGTCCTCAAGAGGCTGGGAAGACAGCCTCCGAGTGGCACCTTCTGGCACGTGGAGAGGAGGAAATGCATGAAACCACTTCCCAGCTTTCTTCCTCATTTGCAAACCCTTGCTCTTCCTCTCAGCTCCTGTGAACCCCAAAACAACAACAAAATAGCTTCATCATTATCATCATCATCACCATCGTCATTGTCATCAAACCCAGAGCCAAGCTAAACTTCCTCCCTAGTAAGTCCATGCTTTCCTGCAGGCCCTGCCCTGAGACCCCAGCTCCTGAGAGATCTGTCACTGGAAAGCATCTCAGAAGCGATCTCCACCACTCACTGAGGCTCTCCTTCCCCTTCTCAGAGGAGCTAATTGTCCAAAGGCCAAGCCCCTGCTGGGTTGCCCAAGGAATACAGGCCAGTCCAACTGAGGGTAAGCACGTTAGACAGAAAAATAAAACTCCAGACCCAAAGGGGAAGCTGACAGCAGTGCATCAGGGGCACACCCACCCAGAGTGGGCAGCAAAGTAGGCATGGGGGGCTCCAGGGCAAGTCAGAGCTGAGTGTTCCTGGCAGGTATGGGCAGGGACAGGCATCTCCCAGGGAGGAGACTGGGTGCCAGTCCTGACCCAGAGCTCACTACTCGAGCTCACTACCTCAAGCCTGCTCTGGACAAGGGGATGTTCGGGACCACAGCTGGGGGAGGATCCTCGAGCACAAAACCAAAAAGCACCAATCCTAAGGACAAGATCGACCAGCCTGACCACGTTACATTTATGAACTTCTGTTATCAAATGACACCATAAAGGCCGGGCGCTACGGCTCATGCCTGTACTCCCAGCGTTTTGGGAGGCCAAAGTGAAGGGATCACTTCAGGCCAGGAGTTCAAGATCATCCTGGCCAACATGGTGAAATCCCATCTCTACTAAAAAATAAAAAAATAATAATAACAAATAAAAAATAAAAGTTAAAAAAGACATCATAAAGAGGGAAAAGACAAGTCACAAGCTGACAATATTTCAACAATTATGAGCAACACAGAATTTGTATTCAAAATACAGAAAGAACCCTCCAATCTAATAAGGAAAAGACAAAATACAATAGGAAAATGAGCAAAAGACTCAGAGGGGCATTTACAAATGAGGAAACTCAAATTGCAAAGACATGAAAAGCTGCTTAGCCTGAAATGCAGAAGAAAGTCAAGAGGAGAATGGGAAGCAACAGGAAATACATACTTGTCCTGAGAGGAAGCCCATCCGCTGTCGGGTGTAACCACAGTGAAAACACCTGCACATGGGCACTAAAGGACAGACAGTGCCTGTACAGCACGGTCCAAAACACAGAACACTGGCCATGGTCCAAAGAACCCTCAAAAGTAAACTCAATTATTTTTTAAACTGTACAGTCATTCAATGGAATCTAACATTCATTCAATGGATAAATGTCAAAAACATCATTTTGAGCAACAGTCAGGAGAATACAGAACGTAAAAAGAATACCTGTAGCCAGAGCAAACAACCAAAAGAGGCCTGCAGTCTCAGCAATTTGGGAGGCTGAGGCGGGAGGATCACTTGAGCCCAGGAATTTGGGACCAGCCTGGTCAACATACTGAGACCCCATCTCTACAGCAAAAAAAAAAGAAGAAGACTTAGAGGGCATGGTGGTACATGGCCGTAGTCCCAGCTACTCGAGAGGCTGAGACGGGAGGATCACTTGAGCCCAGGAGTTCAAGGTTGCAGTAAGCCAAGACTGTGCCCCTGCACTCCAGCCTGGGTGACAGAGAAAGGTCCCAAATCAAAAAATAGCTAAAGAAAAGAAAAATAAACAAAAATAATACCTTGAATCTGATCTTATTTATATAAAGTACAGAAATAAGAAAAACTATATAATGCATTAATTTGAGATGCATATGTTCACAGATGGCAAAGGCATAGTGTTCATTTCATGACTACTACACTACTATTATTTATTTATTTAATTTTTTTGAGATGGAGTCTCAGTCTGCTGCCCAGGTTGGAGTGCAATGGCGTGACCTCAGCTCACTGCAACCTCTGCTTCCCGGGTTCAAGCAATCCTCCTGCCTCAGCCTCCCGAGTAGCTGAGACTGCAGGGACACACCACCACACCCAGCTAATTTTTGTATTTTTAGTAGATACAGGGTTTCACCATGTTGGCCAGGCTGGTCTCGAACTCCTGACCTCAGGTGATTCACCCACCTTGGCCTCCCAAAGTACTGCGATTACAGGCATGAGTCACTACACCCAGCCTACACTACTACCTAAATGGACCTAAAATGATGTCTGTGCAGTATAAAACACTGCACCATTGTGATTGAAAAGACTGAAATGACTTGTGTCCATCTGTAGGAACTGGCTCAATAAACAAAGATGTATTAAGGTTCATTGCAGAAAAGTTAAACAAAAACAACCACTCAATAGAGGCTCTCTGCTTAAACAGATCCCTAGGCATATTGATAAGTGGGAGAAATAAAACCAAGTGTAGAACAGGCCAGGTGGCATGCTTTCCTCCTCTATAGGCAATGAGGAAAATAACACTTGTTTGTCTTTGCCTGTTTTTGCTCACAAACCTAGGGTGACCGTTTGTCCCATCTCAGTTGGTGCCTACCTTTCTGGCACAACTTGATCACATCCTTCACTCTTAGCAAGGTCCTGGTTTGAAGGATAAGTTACATGGGCCACCCTGGTCGAAACCCATTTCACCTCCAACCCTAGCACACAGCTAGCCTGCATTTCCCCATCTGTCCTGCAGGGGGTCTGGCCATGAGCGCCAGCCCTAGGCAATGGCGCCGCAGTGGAAGTTACACCATGGCTCTCCGGCCTGGACCGTAGAGCAATGCCCTGTGAGATCCTTCCTCCTCCAGCTGGCTGGGTGCCAAGGCCCAGGGCAGCCTCGGAAGCCCTGAGCTGAAGCTGGCAGAGCCCCTGACAGCCGGGTCCCAGAATGACTGTAGGGAGCCCAGCCTCCAGTCCTCCTGGCCTGCCTCTGCTGATCCGCACTGTCTAGGATTGTTCAGGTGGGTAGAAATCAACTTCAATTGTTTTCGAGCCATCAGGCATTTGGGGGGTCTATTTGTTACAGCAGTCACCCTAACTAATACAACTAATTTTATTTTGTATTTATTTTATTTATTTATTTTATATTCTTACTAAAACACAAAATAAATGTACAAACTTTTCAATATACTAATGTGTAGGATTTATGTATTAATTTGTAGGGTATATTTTACAGGAGCTGGCCAGGACCAGGCTCAAGGCCACAGTGGAAGCACCATCCAGGCTCCTCAGGGACCAGCATAGCTGCCTTGATTCATTAGGCTTAGGGTCCCTGGGTTTTCCCTCTGCACCCAGGAGACGATGGGGCTGGAACGCTCTGCAGAGGGGGATTGAGAGACTAAGAGGGAGGTGCCCACATCTTATGAGAAGAAACTGAGCCTTGCTAGCCAACAGGCAGAGAAGTTGCAGGGAGCTGTGGTCTCATACATACATGTATGTGCACATACACACACATGCACCTGGTGCACATGTAGACCTGATGCATCCACATGTGAGCTTTCATCTACACATGCACCTGTGCACCCATACACAAATCCCTGCACCCACATACAGCTGTATACCCCCACATGCACCTGTATATCCCCACACACACCTGTATACTCCCACATACCGTGCACACATACACCTGTGCACCCACACACACCCCTGAAGTCACACACTCTTTTGCATTCACACATGCCTCTGCACACACACATCTGTGCACTCCCACACACCCCTGCACCCACAGGCACTCCTGTTCCCACATGCACATCTGTGCACCCAGGCACACACACACTCTGTGCACCTATACACACACCTCTACACACACATACCTGCGCAACCACACACGTGTCCATGCACCCACACACACACCTGTGCACCCAAACACAACGACGCACACACACACCCCTGCACGCACACCTTCCCATGAACTCACACACACACAGCTGTGCACTCACACATACCTGGGCACCTACACACACACTGGCACACATACGCATGACTCTGCACCCACACTCGCACCCACACGTACCCCCTGCCCCATGACTACAGAGGTGACTTGGGCCATCCTTAGAGCCCCAGGTGGGAAGCACCGATTGGATCAGCCTGACGAGTCCAGGTTTGGCAGTTGGTCCCCCCTAATTTGAGCTGCTTGCAAACAGGAGCTAGTTATCTCTTCTGGGGTTGGTGAGGAGTGCAGATGAGGGGTGTGCCGAAGGAGCCCAGCCCATCTTCATAGGCCTTTCTGGGAGCTGCAGGGACCCAGGTGCTGGGTTTCCTTGGCAGCAGACCCATCAGGGTTGGGCTGGGTGGGAAAGAACCTGCCAGGTCTTCCTCCGGCAGGAAGTGCCCCTCCGCTTGGCCCCCCAGTGTCTCCGCCCACCTAGAGGAGACCTGGGTCTTGGGAGGAAGGATGAACTCTGACAACTAACCACCCGACTCCTACCCTTCTCATTTTCTTTAAAACTCTCAACAGGCCTCCTCCCCGACTCCCCCACTATGAAAGTAATAGGTGTTTTTTGAAGGGCATTGGGAAACATTAAGGTTCAAGGAAGAGCATGAAGATATCCAGCATCTCATCCCCAGAAGCAACTAGGGCACTTCCCAGGGAGGCCAAGCACTGAGGGGCAGGCCATCGCAATGCTGGGGTTGTCTCTTTTTTTTTTTTTTTTAAGCAGAGTCTCACTTTGTTGCCCAGGCTGGAGTGCAGTGGTGCAATTTTGGCTCACTGCAGCCTCCGCCTCCTGGGTTCAAAGGATTATCCTACCTCAGCCTCCTGAGTAGCTGGTGTTACAGGCTCGCACCACCACCCCTAGCTAATTTTTGTATTTTTAGTAGAAAGGGGGTTTCACCATGTTGGCCAGGCTGGTCTCAAACTCCTGACCTCAAGTGATCCTCCGGCCTCAGCCTGCCAAAGTGGTGGGATTACGGGCATGAGCCATTGCGCCAAGCCTATTGCTGAGGTTCTTTTTGGGGGTTTGTGTTTTGTTTTTGTTTCTGTGATGAGAGATATAGAGCACAAAATGTGTCACCGTAACTTCTTTAGCTGTGCGGAGCCATGGCCTTGAAGTCCGTGCACGCTGTTATGCTGTGTCACCACCATCCATTCCAGACAGAGCCCTTTCATCTTACCCAGCTGAAACTCTGTGCCCATCAAACACCAAAGCCCCATGCCTCTCCCCCAGCCCCTGGCAGCCTCCACTCTACTTCTGTCTCTGGGACTCTGACTACTCTGGTGGAATCACACGCTATAGGTCCTTCATGCCTGGCTTTTCTCACTCAGCACAATGTCCTCCAGGTCCGTCCATGTGGTAGAGCGCATCAGAATCTCCTTCCTGTGTAAGGCTGAATACTATTCCATTATATGTATCACTGCATTTTGCTTGTTCTTCCATCAAAGCTGGTTTTTTTGGCTGGGCGCGGTGGCTCACACCTGTAATCCCAGCACTTTGGGAGGCCGAGGTGGGTGGATCGCCTGAGGTCAGGAGTTCAAGACCAGGCCTGGCCAACATGGCGAACCCTGTCTCTACTAAAAATACAAAAATTAGTCTGGCATGGTGGCACATGCCCATAATGCCAGCTACTTGGGAAGCTGAGGCAGGAGAATTTTTGAACCCAGGAGGCGGAGTTTGCAGTGAACCCAGATCATGCCACTGCACTCCAGCCTAGGCAACAGAACGAGACCCTGTTTAAAAAAAAACACACACACACAACAACAACAAAAAGGCTGGGTTTTTAAATGTGTTTCTGTGGACTTTCCTCCCCTCTGACACTTACCAGTGCCCTGACCCCTGTGTTCCTCTCTTACCTCACACTAAAGTCTTGAAGAAGGTGCAAGACCAAGAAATAGAATAACATGAATATGTGTTTGCAGGGCCAGGTGAGGCAAAGAGGAGAAGGGAGAGGTGAAGATCTGCAGAGGGGAAGAAGTGGGAGCTGGAGTCAGTCATTAGGGGAGCAGCATGGAGGTGGTTGGGGGACCTGGCAGGGTCATGGGTGGATTCTCTAGTGACCTGGGCCTGCAGACTACCCACTGCCTGACAGTCTTGGACACCTGGAGGGGGCTGGGGTGAAGGCAAGACCTTGCCCCTAATCAAGGGTACCAGAACAAACAAACCAGGGAATTTCTTGGGAGTCTCCCTAAGAAAGGACACGTGGACACTATTAAACACTCACATATCTATGGTCAAAACCTCTGGCCAATGGCAGGTGGATTCACTGGAAAAGACAGTTAAAGTGGGAATCATAAAATGAAACTCCTCTGATAATTTAAAGCTTTTAACTGGAAACACACTTAGTGCCTACACTTGGATGTAGGTTTGAGGCCCAGGAATATTGGGAAGGAGCCCCTCAGTGGGATTCCATATTAACTTTTTTGCATAAATCATATCCATAATGTATATTCATGATTTCCAGCTTGGTTCTCTTTAAGGTGGAGCCAGAACTTAAAGACTCATGTGACGTGAGCAACCTGAGGGTCCTCTGGGACTGGGCTTCCCCAGAATTTGCACAGCTGTCTTGCCCCCATCTAATTTGACAATGATTTTTGTAAAATGACTCACCTGGAGAAAGGTTCCAAGGCATTCACTTATATGTCTTAGAAACAACAGTTCATTCTTATTACCCTCATATCTCATTGGTTTACACTAAATTTAATTAGATGACATCACGATTATAGCAAGTACAACTGGCAAGAACAAGCTTAAGAGTAAACTCACAGACTGTTGGGGGTGCCTCGGTGTGCTCTGTAGGTGAGCTGGTGAAGAAGCGTTTGTCACGGCCTGTGCACAGCTGCATAGGTTACCAAACGAGGATTGCTCTCAATAACAACTTACAATAAATTTAAATCTTACCATTGTTTCTTGTTTTTTGGGTTTTTTTTTTTTTTTTTTTTTTTTGAAACAGAGTCTCACTCTGTCCCACAGGCTGGAGTGCAGTGGCGCAATCTCAGCTCACTGCAACCTCCGCCTCTCAGGTTCAAGTGATTCTCCTGCCTCAGCCTCCCAAGTAGCTGGGACTACAGGCACGTGCCACCATGCCTGGCTAAGTTTTTGTATTTTCAGTAGAGACAGGGTTTCACCGTGTTAGCTAGGATGGTCTCGATCTCTTGACCTCGTGATCCATCTGCCTCAGCTTCCCAAAGTGCTGGGATTATAGGCATGAGCCACCACACCCCGCCAGGTTTTTGTTTTGTTTTTGTTTGTTTGTTTGTTTGTTTGTTTTTTAAAGCAAACCACATAAAAGGATATACACCAAAAAGTCAGTCTCTCCCATCCATGGCCCCCAGTTCCTTTCCCAAAGGCACTCAACCGCAGCCACAGGTTCCATGTAGACTATGTAGAGAATCATAGATGTCAACACCACCTTAGCATAGTGTTGTAAGTATTTTCCCTAAAGCCATTCCTTGCTTGGAGGAGAAGGCAGCATTTTATTTTCTGCTTGTCCATGGGGTTCCCCCAGCATCCTGAGATCACCTCCAAAGCTGTGCTGTCATCTGATACAGTTCTGGGTTTCCCATGAGACCAGGAGTCCTGAGGGCAGCAGCTGGGTCTTATCCATCTTTGTTCTCTAGCTCCAAGCACAAGGAACGTGCTCAGGAGGGGCGGCACTGGAGGGAGCCAGGCATGTGGGTAACAGGGGCGAAATGAGGAGTGCTAGCCCCCCAAGTCCCCAGAGGCATGGGGACTCCTCAGCATCAACACTGAGTACGGCCCAGTGCCTGGCACAGCGAGGGCTCAGGCTGAGGCCCCCAGGCCTTATGACCCTACTCTTCACCAGCCAAGGGAGAGAGGAAGGCCCTGATGTGACCCAAACTGGAAAATGCAGCATTGATCTAGCCCCAAGTGCAAGGCTCTCTCCCCAACGATTCCATTCATTTTTCCCAACTATAAAGTATAGCTCTTCCCATTTCACAGCTGGGGAAACTGAGGCTCACAGAAAAGAAGTGCTTGCTCAAGGCTCCCCACATCTGACCAGGTCGGCCTAGAGCGCATGCTCTTCCCCACCCCGCAAAATCCCACTGGACATAAAATGAACAAAGTCAAGGTCACGGTTGGCAGGCATCCGCACCCACCTGCGATCAGGCCTCTGGTACCAGGCCTCTGGCCACCATACTGTTCTGCTGCTCAGAGCTATTCCTCCCATTGTTCAGCCTCGTCCCCACTGCTGGAACCCACCGAGTCTCACTCAGTCCTCTGACCCTTACCTAGAAAATGGAGACAATAATAGTTTCGAACTCACACAGTTGTTGAGATGAGATGAAGTAATATTGTGAAAGTGCTGAGAGTAGTGCCTGATTCTGACTAAGCCCTCTCTAAGGTTAGCTGTTTGTTCAGCATCAATTTCACACCTTCTGAGTATCTCTCCCAGGCTGAGCTCCAGAGTCTGCAGGCAGTTTGAAGCTGCAGAAGTGGCCCTGTAAGAACACAGCTGGAGAACCAGGACATGCACGTACCCAAAACTAACATGGCAACGGCTGACAGAGTAACACGAGACACGCAACTTCCTGCGCAACCCCTGGGTGCGCGAAACTTTTGTTTTTCAAATAAACATTTCTAAACTTTAAAAAATATGTCTCGGACTGAGTAAGTAGTACCAGAACGCATTTCCTCAGTGCAAGGCCAGCTCTGTACAAGTATGGGGAGTGGGTCTCCCCGCACTGCCCTTTCCCTGCCATCCTAGAAGGGGTGCTGTTCACAGTTGTCTGCATCTCCATCCACACACCCCTCCCCAGCTGTGAGCCAGTTCAGCCTCAGTCATGTTCAGGGTCACACGGGAACTGGGGGCTGATTTTTTCTGTACAGTTTGGGAAGGGTCTGGGTCTTTGTCCACTGCAGCTGCCACTCCAGGGCTGTGCCACAGGCGAAGGGATCCAGCCTTTGGGTATATCATGCACGCCCCCTCTTGGCCCACAAACTGAGGCACCGCGCTTGCACACTGAACTACACCCCTGAGCAATGCCCAGCCCCTTCCCCTGTCTCAAGTGTCTCCATTCCAGGGCCAGCCATTCCCCAACAAAGCCTGCATCATCCTGGTCTCTGTTCCAGTGATCCACCCCCACACCCACCACCCCACCAAGAGACTGAACCACCAGGGCCAGTGGCTCCCGATGGACACCCGGAGGCGGCTTCCCCTTCCTGGGCTGGGGGTGGAAAACCCTCTAGAGAGATCACAGCTGCAACAGAATAAAGCCACACACTCAAAACCAGCAACAAGGAAACACCAAGTCATTTTTTCCATCACCACTCACCTTTTCACACTCTCTCTCTGGAAGCCTCTGCAGATCCCCGTGCTCCTCAGTCAGGGCTGCCCTGGAGGTGTGGGTGGAGGATGTTGTCTTGGGCTGCCCCAGGGGCCTTGGTCAGGGGCTGGGCAGGGAAGGGGATACTGGATGTCTTCCTGGGCAGTTCATATCAGCTGCCACAGGATAAGCTTTCTCTTAAAGAACACTCTGTCACACAAGCCACACACAAAAGTGTACAGTACAGAGGTTCCCAAAGGGCACAGCGGACTGAAGGTTGGAGATCAGAGCACCTGGAAAGCCCCCTTCTCACCCCCTGACTACTAGGGCTCCCTAGAGGGAGCAGCTCTTCAGGCCAAATATAAAAGAGAAAAGGGCAGATCTGAGCTTGGCAGGACGAAAAGTGGAAGGACAGACAGATGGATGCATGGAGAGATGGAACTGGAAAGAGGGATTTGCATTAGTCAGAATGTTTTCTGTTACCAGTGACAGAAACCCAAATCAGACCAGCTTAGGTGGAAAAAAGGAGGGTTGGGAGATGTTGTGGAATCTATCAGCTTATGCACCTGGAACATCCTGGGGTCGCCTGGTTTCATGTATGGCTGGATCCAGGACTCAAGCAATGATCTCAGTCTCTCTCTCTCTCTCACTCAAATTCTCTCTTCACTTTCCTTATCTTTACTTAGCTCTCATTTGTGTATTGACCTTTCACGTCTTCCTGCAGATGGGTTATGCTATCAAGGAAGAGACCACCAGTAGCCCAGGCTTACATCATCCCAGCTTGGTAATCCAAGCAGAAGGAGACATTTTTCGAATAGCCACATAAAGGCCTCATTGGCTTGGATCACAGGCCCACCCCTTGAGGTAACCCCTGATACCAGGGTGACGAGAGCACTAGCTCTGGGCAAGCCAGGGTCATGTGCCAGTGACGTGGGTAGGAGAGAATGGGACCACGACCCACAGTCCCACCAGAACTATTGCTGGAGATGGAGGAGGGTGGGTTTGTGCTGGAGGAGGGTGGGTTTGTGTGGACAAGAAAATGTCAGTCTGCTACAGCAATCCAAGCTGTTGGTATGGAATAAACAAAAGGCCAGAGATGGGAACAGCCAGCCAGGGCAAAGCATTCTTGCTGGGAGAAGCAGGAAATGAGAGGGAAGTTGGGTCAGGCCACCCACAGAGGGTCCCAGACACCCCACAGACAGCTCATCCTCTCCATCCACCACTCTCTCACTTTCTATCAAAATCACTTCTGGATACAACTCAACAACAACAACAACAAAATAAACATCCCAACTCAAAAGTGAGCAAAGGACTTGAATAGACATTTCTCCAAAGAAGATATACAAATGGCCAATAAGCACATGAAAAGATGCTTAAATCACTAACCGTTAGGGAAATGCAAATTAAAACCATCTGAGATACCACTTTTCACTCATTAGGATGGCTATTACAAGAGAACAAAAAAGAAAATAACAAGTGTTGGTGAGGATGTAGAGAAATTAGAGCCCCTGCACACTGCTGGTGGAAATGTGAAAAGGAGTAGCCACTGTGGAAAACAGTATGGCATTTCCTCAATAAAATCAAAATAAAATTACTATGTGATCTTGGCCAGGTGTGGCTCATGTCTGTAATCCCAGGACTTTGGGAGGCCGAGACAGGTGGATCGCTTGAGGTCAGGAGTTCAAGACCAGCCTGGCCAACATGGTGAAACCTTGTCTCTACCAAAATATACAAAAATTAGCCAGGCATGAGCGCCCCTGTAGTCCCAGCTACTCGGGAGGCTGAGGTGGGAGAAATGCTTGAATCCAGAAGGCAGAGGTCGCAGTGAGATGAGATCTCACCACTGCACTGCAGCCTGGGTGACAGAGTAAGACCTTTTCTAAAAAGAAAGAAAAAAAGAAAAAAATTACCATGTGATCAAGCAATTTTACTTCTGGATATATGCCCAAAAGAAATGAAAGCAGGATCTCATAATAGCCAAAAGGTGGAAGCAATATGCATATAATATAATATTATTCAGACTTAAAAAAGAAAAAGATTCTGACATAAGCTATAACATGGATGAACCTTGAGGACATTATGCTAAGTGAAATAAGCCAGGCACAAAAGGACAAATCCTATATGATTCCACTTTGATGAGGTACCTGGAACAGTCAAATTTGTAGGGACAAAGTAGAATGGTGTTATCAGGAGCTGGGAGCAGGGAGAATGGGGAGTTATTATTTAATGGGTATGGAGTTTCAGTTTTGCTAAATAAAATAGTTCTCTGAATGGATGGTGGTGATGGTAGCACAGCAACGTGAACACAGTTGTCTGAGTCAGCTTGGGATGCTGTGACAAATACCATAGACCCAATGACTTAAACAAAAGACTCTGATCTTCTCACACTTCTGGAGGCTGGAAGTCTGAGATCAGAGTACCAGCATGGCTAGGGGCTGATGAGGGCTGTCTTCCTGACTTGTGGACAGCAGCCTTCCTGCCTTGTGCTCACATGGACTTTCCTCAGTGCAAGCACGTGGAGAAATCTGTCTTCCTCTTCTTATAAGGGATCTAATCCCATCATGAGGGCTCCACTCTCATGATGTGACCAAACCTAATCACCTCCCAAAGATCCCACCTCCAAAAACCATCATATTCAAAGTCAGGGCTTCAACATGAATTTGGCAGCGAGACCATCTGCAACAGTACTTAATGTCACTGAACCGTACACTTAAAAATGGTTATGATGGTAAATTTCATGTTATGTATATTCTACCACAATTTAAAGAAAAACTATACAAGTGAAAAAAAATCACCTGTGGAGCAAGTTAAAGACTCAGGTCCTTGAGTTCCATCATAGTGATCTGATGACTGACTCTGAGCTGCAACTTGGGAGAGGCTGATCTTTTATGAGCTACAGGCAAATCCAAGATGCAACACAGTTTGAGAAGCACACTTTAGGCACCAGGGAGCCATGGAAGGTTTTCAACAGGGTGGTGGCAGGATGCGAGTGGAGGGTAATATGATGGTATGCAGAAAGAGGTTCTAAAGCTGTCCTGTCCACATAGATAAGAGGGGAAAGGTGGGGAAGGGAGCAAGTTATGACGGGGATGGGGTGAACAATCTCCAGAGCGGAGTGAATGCTCTCCAGAGCGGCACTGAACAGAAACCTGCTGACCTCAAGGCCATTGGCAGCCCGGCCAGCAGCCCCCTCTTAATGAAAGGGGAGTGAGCTCCTTCCAGCTGGCTCTCCCAGAACCACCCTGACCGAGGTGTCTTGCAGCAGCACCATCTGCAGACACAAAAAGAGCAGCTTCTTCCGCTGGAGGAAAACAGCCGGCATCACTGGGGCCTGGCCAGGGACAGAATCCAAGTTTCGGAGCGACCAGCAGGGACAAAGGCATCTGCACTGTCTCAGCCAGCACCTGCCAGGAGGGAAACAAGAAACCCTCGCTGGGAACTGCATGGCTCTGCTCCCAGTCCTCTGGCCACTGATGACCACTTATCATTCAAGGGGACAGACCCTGCGGGGAGGAGCAGAGCTGGGGCCCTCCAGAAGCCAGCTTCTCAAGAGCCATTTCCGCTGCTACTGGAGGAGTGAGGCCCTGTTCTGATCCAGAGACACCGCAGCAGAAGGAAGAGGCCTGTGGCCCCCGCTCTGAGGCCCAGCCTTTGCCAGGTGAGATAAAGAGATCAGTTTCTCATGGGGCCTCTCTCTGCTCCCTAAACACTTTCCAAGACACCAAACCAGCTCTATCCAGAATGATAAGGAAATGTGTGAACTCCAAGCCCCAAGGACAGGCACCCTCCTCCCCTCCCAGGTGAGTCCAGCCAGGTGGCAGCTGGATGCAACCAGAGAATGGTAGCAGAGGCAGGGGGCAGGGCAGGGCACCTTCTCTGCCACATAGAGAACATCAGATGGTGGCAGGAGCAGGCGGGAGTTTATGTTGGCGCTTGGGTCCCACTGCCAACAAAGTGATCACTTGGAAGAATGATTTCAGAAGGCCGACGTCTGTGCACTTAGTGGCAATCTTCAGCCTCAGATGTGCCCCCGAGGGCCCTGCCTCCAGAAGCCCACTCCCAGAATGGTACCTGTCCAGGCCTCCACGATTTACCTCCAGATAATCTCTGGTTTCCTTTTCTCTCCCCTTTATACGTGCTTTTTGTAAAAACCTTAAACAGTACTGTTAGGCATTAAATTGTGTCCAGCCCCCTCCCCAATTCATAGTTGAAGTCCTAACCTGCAGTACCTCAGAATGTGACCTTATTTAGAAATACAGTCATTGCAGATGTAGTTAGTTAGGCTGAGATGATGAGGTCATGCTGGAATAGAGTGGGCCCTAATACAACATGACAATTGTCCTTATGAAACCGCCTTTGCAAAATTATGACTGAGACAGTGAAAGAGATCTAACTTAATCAACTCCATCTTGCTTCTAACTTCCAAGCTGTCCTTGTTCATTTCTGGGCATAGGCTGAATTAACTTTGGGAGAAACTTAGTTTATAGTTTATATTTTGAAACAAAGATGATGGTAGCCTTTTCCCAAGGCAGACCTCCTTCTTGCCTGGGGACTAGATTGCCTTTGTAGGACTAGCATTAGTCAAAAGATTAGAAATTATGGTTTAGAAGTCATGCAGCCGGAGGCTACAAGATTCCCACCCTCCCTAAACTGCTCCTAAGATCAGTGCTTCAGATATTTTGCAGACCCTGTACTTGATGGATCAGCTGGCACCACCCAGTTCGATAAACTGGCTCATCTGATCTTGTGCCCCACCCCCCACCCATGAACTGACTGAATGCAAGAAGACAGCTCTGACTCTATTTGATTTCATCCCTGACCAGTCAGCACTCCTGGGTCACTGGCTTCCCTCCACCCGCCAAGTTATTCTTAAAAACTCTGCTTCCCGAATGCTTGGGGAGACCGATTTAATAATAAAACTCCGGTCTCTTGCACAGCTGGCTCTGCATGAATTACGCTTTCTCTATTGCAATTCCCCTGTCTTGATGAATCGGCTCCATCTAGGCAGTGGGCAAGGCGAACCCACTGGGAGATTACACTTATAAAAAGCAGAAATTTGGACACAGAGACATGAGTCAAAGGAAGACAATGTGAAGACACAGGAGAAGATGGCCCTTTGCAAGCTAAGGAGAAAGGCCTGCAACAGACCTTGCAAGACCCTGGCTTGCAGACCTTCCCTCACATCCTCAGAAGGAGCCCAGCCTGCTGACACCTTGATCTTGGACTTCCAGCCCCAGAACTATGAGACAGTGTATTTCTGCTGTTTAAGCCAGAGGTACCCAGCCTTGGTACTGTTTTCAGCAGCCCTAAATCCCCTTTATTTAATGCCTTAGTGCTGAAAATGTCTGAAGTGGTTTTCATTTCCTGCCCTGGATCCTGAGTGATAGAAATAATTTGGTAAGTCTTATTTCAAACCTTTCTGCAGAGAACTTAAACACCATTTGTTAGTTCCCTATTTAAGACTATAAAATTGACACCTCTTCATTGTGAAAAATTTGGAGTTACTTAAGAGTATACAAAAGAAAATAATCCCTTAGCATTTTTGAGGTTCTTCCATTCAGTCTTTTCTCTGTGGATCTCTGTAAATATACATGTTCTCTTCTAAGCTGGGATCATAATGTGAATACAGTTTTATAACTTGCTTTTTATTCTTTTTACCATGCGAACATTTTCCCATGTTGTAGAATTGTCTTCAGGAAGATAAGTTTGAATGAATACAGGATATTGTACTATAGTTCAGTTTATGTTTTAACTCATTTCTTTTGTGAGGTAGCTCATACATATAAAAGAGGCCATTAACATATGTACAGTTTAAAAAATAATTATAACATGAACATCAGGTAAAGAAACAAAACAGGCCAGGAACAGTGGATCATGCCTGTAATCCCAGCACTTTGGGAGGTTAAGACAGGAGGATTGCTTGAAGCCAAGAGTTTGATACCAGCCTGAGCAACATAGTGAGATCCATCTCTACAAAACAGTTTAAAAGTTTGGCCAGGTGCAGTGGCTCATGCCTGTAATCCCAGCATTTTGGGAGGCTAGGCGGGTGGATCACTTGAGGTCAGGAGTCCTAGACCAGCCTGGCCAGCATGGTGAAGCCCTGTCCCTACTAATAATACAAAAATTAGCCGGGCATGGTGGCAGGTGCCTGTAACCCCAACTACTCGGGAGGCTGAGGCAGGAGAATCTCTTGAACCTGGAAAGCAGAGGTTTTCCTTGACTACTTTCCTAACAGCTGTTTTTAAGTTCTTATCTGCTAATTTGACCTCCTGGTTCATCTCAAGGTTTACTTCTATTGCCTGATTTCTCTCTTGACTATATGTTACAGTTTCCTGTTTCTTCACATGTCTGCTAATAAAAAGTTAATAGTCTTGCATGGCAGCCAGATAACCAGCAGATCTTGGCGAGAAGTGCTGGAATTTACAGGGCTTGGTGCAAAGAGAGTCCAGGGTGAAGATGGGAAGCTATGACTGAAACTCTGTCCAAGGCACTAAAAAAGGCTTGACTGAGAAGGAATTCTGAGCATCATAGATGATCTGCTGTATAAGCTCTGGATTATGTTATCTTCCTCTGAAGAGTATCGATTTTTGTTAAATTCCTAACTAATCATCTTGATTTTTGTGGAGGCTTGGTTTTCACACTTTATCAGGAAAGGTCTGTTTTGTTTTTGCCATTGGTCTTAGATAAATATAAGACCTAGTCTTTGTTCCTAATATAAAACACTCTTGGGGTTTCAGGGGAAATCCAAAGGTGTTTATGAAGCCCCATATAACTTAGTGGGACTCTAACTCCAAACTCTGACTTTCTTGTAATGGGAAATCTCTGACTAGCTTTTTCCAGTCCCCCGGCAATTACTTTCTTCTGGGTTCCTTGAAGTCTCCCCCATGCAAACATGGTTAGGAGTTAATTGAGGCTGAGAAGGGGTTAATATACAGACTTGGGAGTCCCACCTTTTAGCCTCCCTTCTTTTTGGGATTTCCCTCCTCCACTTCCAGCTACTCTGGCAGCTCTAAACCCCATCCTACAAGATCTCAAGCCAATAATAATGGAACTTTCTGAGTTCTAGCTCCTAAGCGCTGTGGCCTAGAAAGTGCCCTCCAGGAAGGGGCTGTATAAGTAACATGCATCTCACCCGATGCAGTTCCTTTTTATCAAGCATCAAATTCTCTCCAGTTTCTGCCTGGTCTTCATTATTCTCCAGGGCCTTCAAATAGTTGTTTCTTTTTGTCGTGGTAGTTGCTACTTTGTCCATAGTTTATAATTGCTATCTGTGGGAGGAGTAGTCTGATATGAGCTGCTCCACAATTCCTGAAACTAGAATCTTCTGAATACTGTGTATTTTGAAGAAAAATGATTTTACTGCATCTATATTCAATAGTATGTTTGTGGAATCTTAAAACAATCAAACTTTTAAAAGGCAGAGAAAAATTAAACAGTTAAACTATTTATGAGCTTTACAGTAAAACATCCTATTCAAGGGGCTGCCATTTCTTGGCACCCTGCCAGCAGTCTACATTGAGGATCTTAAATCTCCCTGGCACTGCATTTCCCCTCTCCCCCCAGCATGGATTTTGGAATAAGGCTGATCTGGTTGAATTTTGGATCTGCCATTTATTGGCTCCGTGACCTTGGGCACATCACCTGAGCTCCCTGGGCTTTCAATCCTCATTTGTAAACTGAGGTCAAGAATTCTGATCTCACAGAGATGGGGGGAGCAGTAAATGAAATAACCTATATGAAGTGCCTGGCACTTAGTAATGGTTCCATAATTGTTAACTTTATGATTCAAGAGTGAAAGCATTCCATATCTGTGAAGTCAGGTTCTTGTTCTTACATTGAAAGCTATTTGATTGTTTTTTGCCTAAAAACTGAATGTCCCAGGCTGTCTTTATAGAAATATCTAATTTTAGCTGTTATTTTCCTTTGGCAAATAACCCAGCTGAGAGGCTAGAACAGAAGTGAAGGGTAACTAATCTTGGCTGTACACCATGCCCTACCAGACCCCTGGCCGGGGGGAGGGGGCCAAAAACCTGGGTGTGCATGGGCTTGGCCAGCCTGGTGGGGCAGCAGGAACCCAGTAGATCAAGACACAGCTGGAGATCCAATGATGGAAGTGGAAAGGGGCCTGGGCTGAGGGTGGGGAGGCACGGCTAAAACCCTGCCTAACATGCCCAGAGAGAAGGTCACATTGCCACTGAATCATGAAGTGCACCCAGGGCAGCGAGGGCTGGGCATTCCAGGCACAGGAACCCCGGGGGGAAAAGCATCGCTTCCAAGAAGTGATTGCCTGACTTCCTCTTCAGGAGGAGGAGGGAGTTAGTAGGGGGCTGTGGTGATGGGGTGGGGGCTATGGAGAACAGATGAGGTCAGAAATATAGGCGATGCTGGTCAAGAAGAGCCTCAGCCCAGTTAAGCCAGGAAGTCTGGGCCTGAACCGGTTCAGTCTAAGCATGAGAGTCCAGATAAGATTTGCTTTTCATTTTTTTTAAGGAAGAGGCTGGACTGGAGGAGCAGGAAATGGGCAGGGCATGCCCTGTAAATGCAGCTTTGTCAAGAGATGAGGGGTGGGAGGAGCATCCTAGGACCTTATCTAGGAGGGTTTGTGGGACCTGATGACTCACAGGATGTGGGTCTGGAAGAAGTTCTGAGCAGCTGATGTTACCAGGTGGGGAGATAGTGGGGAGGTGACACCAAACTGAAATGACGTGACAGGAGGAGAGCCAGGTTCTGTCAATTCTCCCATCAGTCTTGAGAGATACTGCTAACTATGCCCATTTTACAGAAGAGGAAGCTGAGCTCTGGCACATATAACTTGTCCAAGGTCACACAGCTGCAGGCACACTGGCAAAGGGCCTGGCCAACTGTCTGTGGAGTTGATCCAAACCAATGCTATGCTGGTAAATCCCACTTAAAAAAATAAAATTAAAAAACGGCCTGCTTTGAAGCATGTGCCATTTCCTGTGGTGTAAATACTCCCACCTCAGCCAATTTCAGCGACCAGTATGATGTCACTGAACGTGGAGCTGGGGATCCGTTTTCACGAACCAGTCCCTAGCTGTCTTCGGACCACCACTGACTCAAACTTAGGTCAGCCTGGTTCTGAGACCCCTTCTCCTTCCACAGTGCCAAGCACACAGTTCACAACTAATCCAGATCTTTGCATTCACTGCCCTTTACCCTAATCTCTCATGGGTTTTATATACAGGTTGGTGTATACAGTGGGATATAGGAAAATATCTGACAGTATGACAGAATCACTATCTCTCACTCTGTCCCCAAGCCCAGGCCCGCTCTGCTACTTCAGGATGTACAATTTAGTGAATTCTTCTGGAGCCATATTCAAGCATCAAGGCTCCTGCAGAGGGACATTCTGCTGAGGACTCACAGGAATCACTGCAGCATGCTTGAATTTGGTTTTAGTGCTCACCGAGGTGGCTGCAGCTTGGCAAAGCTCTGACATTAGCCATAATAGCTACCTGCTCACCATTCAGAACCCAAACACAGTGAGGTCTTGTCCCAAATAGGAATTGTGTTTCTGATGTCAAAATCTGCAAATGGATTCAATTTGCACAGCAGCTGTCCTCGAAGTTGGCAACTCGACATCCTCTCAGACGATTTGTTTTAAGACAATGTGCAGCGTTTTAGTCCCAAACCTACAAAAGTCCATATGCATCACATTTTCTCCCAAATCCTGTGGCCTGCAGATATTTTACTTCTAACTTGAAACTGACTGCTGTGGAGGCAGAAGAAAGGCAGATCCACGAGGCCAGGAAAGGTGGGAAAGTGGAGCCGTGCGTGGACAGGGCCCTTGTGTGGGTGAAAAGGGACAGGGGAAGGGGGCAGAACGGAGCCATTCTGTGACAAACTCACCTACCAAAGTCACTCAGGGTGGTTGGCTGCAACAGCAGCGACTCAGAGGGAAAGGCCACTGCACCAGCCCTCAGCTCAGGGAGAAGGCGGTGAGATGATACCATAGGGCATTAAGCGAGGGCGCCAGATCAGGTGTGACATGGAAACCAAGCATTCTTCAGGGAAGGCCTGGCAGCAGAGACCCAGCTTCTGGGCAGGCAGAGCAGTCAAGGTTGCCCAGCAGCTGCTGGTGGACCCTGGGAAACTAGCTGGGGCTACATAGGGCCCTCCTCTCCTGCCGAGCTGATAGAACATGTATGTCACCTCCTCCTGAGGACGCGGCCCAGATGGTGAGTGCGCTGACACTTGCCTCTGAGAAGTTGAACTGCTGAGTTCTTGCTGGAAGGCACATCCTCTTGGTAGAAAGGCCCATCCCCAAATCTAATTTTAAAAAAGGCCCATGAATCATTATCCTAACTGCTCATTACCCAGGGCCTGCGTGGGGAGCCGCCTCAGACCTTTGGGCTGCTCTAGCTCTGGGGAAGCCGCGAAGGCACGTGTTGTTAACAACTGCTCTCCTCTAGCCTATGACCCTCTCTGAGAAACCCCCAGCTCACTGGTGCTGCCCTTTCTGCCACGAGATGCACCATGTCTTCCCTTCATCACCTGATCCTCCTACATAAGTGCTGATTCACAGCATCCCCAGGCCCCTGGACTCCAGTCCACCCCACAGCCAAACATTATCTTCAGATCTAATAATGTGCAGTGCCTTCCAAGTAGCACAGAAGCCACATAATGATAAATCGTAACTAATATACATTTTCTATATGACATTATATAAAATATAATATCAATCTTCAAAACTTGCCTAGAACATAGGTAAAGGTGGTAATTCCATCTTTGCATATCAAAATGTATTCCCATCTGTTCGCAGATGTACACTTTTCCCACTAGGAAATCACTTCTGGCTGCCCAGATGGAGGCCCAGTGCCTCTGGTCATGTCCACGTCTCGTCCAGCACTTCCGACGCCTTGCCAAGTCTGGAAAGAGCTGCTCTTATTTCAGGCTAGCCACTTCCATTCCACGCCCCTGCCTGTCCCATCTCTTGGAATGAGCACCAGCTTCCTGGGAGTGGAGTGTACCTCATTCCCGAACAGGCCGTCTGTCTGGAACACGCCTCTTCTCGTTCCCTGAGTCATCAATAAATCTGTCTCACTTTGTCCTGACTCAAGCTTTGCAGTCATAGAGTTGGGTCTGTGGAGCTGCCATTTTGACAGGATGAGGGATCCAAGACACTGTGTGCAATACTCTCATAGTGTTTCTTAAAGGTCATTTCACTTTTCAGGCTTATTTTTAAAAAGGTTTTATTAGAACTAGCTAGTAGGTACAAAATGTCAACGGTGACCAAATAAAACAAAACGCCAGACAACTTAGTGTTATGTCAGAAATGGCCGAGCCCCAAAGTCCCTCAGCCCTGGAAGAGGATGACCCAAAGTACGAAAAGGGTGATGTGGAAAGATGCTCACTGCATCCTGTGACTCAGCATGGAACCACGGGACACTGGAGATGGCCAGCAGGAGGGAAACGCCCTATTCTAGGAGAGAAGGCAGCCTTCCCGGGCAGTCTCACAGTCCCAATGTGTTTTAAATGGATGGAAAAAAAGCAAGATGTCAAACTGTATGGTACTGGCCCCCTACATCAAACGGTATCTGCCGCAGAACTTGATGGGAACTCGCCAGAGTGGGAACCGGGTGGTCCAGAGGAAGGGCCTGGTCTTTCCTTTCCCTTCTCTACTTCCCTATATGGATATCCTCTGCTGCAGTTACATTATTATTTACCATGGAAGAAATAGAATCAATTCAAGAATCTAAACTGTAGGCCGGGCGCTTGCTCATGCCTGTAATCCCATCACTTTGGGAGGCTGAGGCAGATCCATCACTTGAGGCCAGGAGTTCAAGACCAGCCCGGCCAACATAGTGAAACCTCGTGTCTACCCCGTAGAGGGTTTCAACATAGTGAAGCCCCGTCTCATTTTCATAAAAATATCAAAAATTAACCTGGGGTGGTGGCACATGCCTGTGGTCCCAGCTTGGGAGGCTGAGGCACAAGAATCACCTGAACTCGGGAGGTGGAGGTTGCAGTGAGCCGAGATTGCGCCACTGCACTCCAGCCTGGGCCACAGAGGGAGACTCTCTCTAGAAAAAACAAAAAACAAAACAAAAAACAACATATATATATATATATATATATATATATTCCCAAAATGCTTTCTTCACAACACTAATGGGATCATTTGAAAGCACACTTTTAGAAATTATTTGTTTCTAGCTTCAGACCTCGGGGTGTGCCCAGGGCTTTTGAGGCTATAAATGAAATTCCCCTTTCTGAGCTTTTGCCTAAAACTCAATCCAAATTTAATTCAAACACAGGTGGCTCTGAGGCTTGGCTAGAAGCATTTCTTTTCTCTAGTAGGGTCACATGTAAAGCAGTGAGCGAGGCATGTGGAGGGCTGTGGCATGAGCCAAGGGGATGAGTCGTGCCAAGTTGGCAAGGGGAAGGGGGCAGCGGCAGCCCCGGAGCATCGCCGACTTAATTGTGATGGAGAATTCATTACAGATAAGCCAGCTTCATTTAAGCATTTTCCAGAGCTTGCCCAACCACTTTGCTATTAAGTGATTTGATCAATTTCTTATATTTTCTCATTAAAAAGCAGTCAGGCATAACCGACTACTCTTACAGTTTTAAAGGAAATGTAGCTAGAATGTTCTTTAAAGGACATTTCATTTTTGTCTGTATTAGTAAGAAATGAAGACCCTCATAACTGAAATACCATGAATAAATTAAACATATTAAGAAATGTCTGACAAAAGACATGTAAGTGTTTTAACCGCACTGATGACAAGCCATCCCCTAATCTGTTTGACGCGATGGTTTCCGGTGAAGATCTACACCCCCTCTCTCACCCCTACACCCCTGCAGAAAACCAAACCGAACTCTGAAGCATCTGCTGTCTACTGGAAGCCATTCAAAATGAGTTACTGTAATTTGATCCATTGCATTGTAACCTTTACATTTTCATTGCATTTATAACAAGTTAGACTAAGCAGATTTGGTGCGAGCATTTTCATTTCAAGCAGAACAGAAGGGGATACCTTTCAAGGGTTTAGCAAGCACAGCGGGACCCACCGCGGCAGGTAGCAGCCCTGTGCAGCCACTTGAGCTGACAGACCACCCCCGCTCCAGCTGAAGCACATAAGCTCCTTTGCAGCAGAGATTACAGCAAGTTATATTGCAGTAATGCAGCCTAATACCCCAGGGCAGGCGTCTGTGCAGGCACAGTGAGGGCTGGCCCTTGGCTTCCTCTGTGATGAGGGCACAAGAGGAAACCTTGCCACCCGGGGCCTGGGCAGGAGCCCCTCAGTGCAGTAGGCAGGTGTGTCACCTTTCTGGAGGATGGGTCTTGAGAAAGGAGACCCTAAACAGCTGAGAGAATGCCCCTGAAAGCTACTGGTTCCCATAACCTAAGTGTCGTCCTTACGAGATGGACTGTGGTGCTGGTAACTCACTAGCGTGTACATTTGACTTGGTGAACACACTGAGTAGTGACTGGAGGTGGCTGCAGGAACGCCCAGACCTCTAGGTGATCCTTCAAGGGCATGGCAAGGAGGCAAATATGACGATCATTTTGCTTAGGTCAACTGCTATGTAGATGGCTGGTGAGCGCTCTGAGCCTGCTGGTCTCAGGGGAAAGAAACCCATGTCCACTTCTGGGATCAGTCAGGGCCTAGGCTTTGATGCCTTTGTGAAATAGCAGGAAGGGGCTCAGACAGACTTTGCCTATAGACCTCAATAACTTATCAGCAGGGCCACAAAGGTGTGTTTGGGGAAGGGGCGGGAATAAGATGAGACATCCGAGGGGCAGAGTTCCTTCCATTATCTGAACTATTGAAGGGCCCAAGCTGCGAGTTCACAAACGCCCTCCCTGGCCCTCCCATCCCGGAGTGGAGGAAATGCACCACCTTCGCTCCCGAGGCCTTCCTGCTTTTGCAGCCAAGAGGGACTGTCTCAAGACCTTGTGACACATGGACTCGCCTCCACAGAAGACCTTGGGATACTAGGCCCATATCCATGCTCCAGTCTCATCCCAGCCTAAAACAGCAGTGCAGGGAAGGTGACCTGCCTTCTGGAAGCAAGCGGCAGGTTCCCCTGGTCCGCCAGTGCTGTCTGCCCCATAAGGCTCTCCTGGTCCCACTCCAGGCAGGGCCCCAGGCATCCAACCACAAGGCCAGGATCCCACTGGCAACCCCTCCCCACACACCTCACTGGGTCATGAAGCCATGTCCATCTTCTGCCCTGAGGCTCCCCATGCCCGAGAGAGAAGGAATTCATTTGTGTGCAAAGTTCAAAAATGTCGTCTATGCATCTATACGTACACTTCTGCCTTCCTGGCCAGGACAAACTTGGTGGCTCTTTGTGGGAAGGCCTGAGCTGGCGCTGGGAGAAAGGAGGGAGGTTCTTCATGCTTTTTTGATTGTGCCCTTCTCCCCTTCTTCGGCCATACTTACACACTACAATTTTAAAATACTGTTCACAGGAGTCATTAAGACAGGAAGCAACAGTGAAAGGGTAAAGTTGGAAGCTTCCTGAGTTTCAGAGGGTAGGGATTTCCAGGCCCAGTAGGGGCCGCAGGTCTCAGCCTGTGCAATGGCATGAGGGCTCACTGCGGAGGACAGGAGGGCACGCCTTTGGCAAGAGGCACACGTGGAGAGGGCACTGGAGGGAGTAGGGGAGTGTGGTTCCCAACATGCCAGGGGACTGGCAGGAACAAGAGCCCCCGGCCTCCTTGAGGGGCTCTAGTGAGGGAGATACTGCCACATGGTCACAGGAAGAGGTCCAGCTGTTGTCACATCCCACAGAAGGGTCCAGGGCGGCAGCAGAGTGGACAGTGGGGTGTTTCAGCTGCGTCCTGGGGAGTCAGGTTGTCCAGATGGAGGGAAGTGTGCCAGGGCCACAGACAAGGAGGCCCCCATGACTTGGGGCCCAGTGGCTGGAGGAGGTGCCCTGTAGAATGGGGGATGAGAGATGCAGGGACAGTAGCCAGGCTAAGGAGGACCCGGGTGCCAGTGGAACTGCTGAGTCTACCCTCTGGGCAAAAGAGCACTAGGTGACCGAGAGGCGAGTGGAACCTGGAGGCCAGCATGCGGAGTGCAGGCACACCACTGCCAGGGTGGGGAGCCAGAGGAGGGGTCCCACCACGTTTCTGGAAACCAAGCCTGGAAGGGAGGCAGTGCTTCCATGAACACCAACACCGCCATCGGGAAGAGGGACAGACCTGATCAGGAGTGGGAGCAGGGAAGGAAATGGCAGGTTTAACCAAGGGTCACCAAAATGCTGGATGAACACTCAAACGTGTCACTCAACCACATCCCAAATCCCCCCTCCCCCCCCGTCTGTTACTATGGTAAATAGGAAAGAATTTATAATACTTTGTCATTAAGGTGCATTATTACGCTCTTCCTTACCGAAGAATAAAAATGTCTCTGCTTTTTCTCCAAGAAAAAACTAAACACTCCCACAGAGTAAATGGCAATTAGGCTGAATTACGGCAATTCTGTGAGTGCAATGTCATTATGCTGGGACTTAACTGTCATTACACTGTAAATATACCTGTCCTGGGGGCAATGCTTGTCCACACCAGCTTGCTACCTTGGCATCAAAGATCTCACTTCTTTTCATTCTTGGGTTATACTGCAACTGTGCTGATTTATCCTCTAGCTAGATTGATCCCGGAACCCCGAGTTGTGCGTCAGCACCACTGGGGCACTTGTTAAAATGCAGATTCTGTGGGGCCTAGGAGGGGACATTTCTATCAAGGAGCCAGACGGGGCCTGGGCCTGGTTTGAAGACCTTTGTTTTGGAGAACATGGAGCCAGCGAGCTGATGAGGAACAAACAAAGGACAAGCTCATTCGAGGAAAAAACAGAAGGAAGCACTTGAATCTGGGTTTCGTTTCACTCCCAAACTGCAGTCCACAGAAGTATTTCCCTCAAATAACTTGAAAAACTTTATGAATAGTGTTTAAGTTTTTTACTCTCCAAATGTAATACAATTCTTCAGCTAAAACAGGAATAATGAGACAAAATGGTTCTGAAAAGTACAATAGAAAAATATTGTTCACTGGTTTATTTTTCCAAATGAGCATCAGGCTATTTACAAATACGCAGATCTCCAATGACGTGTATTAAAATGGCAAGTCTATCACTGTTTGAAATCTAAATGAAAAAAAAATTTATTAAGGCACATTTCATCTGAGAGTTTAAAAAACTAACTTTCTGGTATAATGACAGATTCATTTCACTTTTGTCCCCAAAACACATGAGCACCAAAATTGTCAAAGAACACTTAATATTTAGTAAAATAGTAAGGAATATAAAAATTAAGGAGAGGAAAAAGCGTTTCCAAAAGGAAATCTTTGGAGATCGGTTTACTGCAAATAAAAGACTAAACACATTCCTGATACACATAAATAATACTAACAGGTACTTAAGAAATGGCAGAGCTCTGAACAACAGATATTAAATAAATTAAAGGTATTTCAGATATAAAGGATCAAACAAAACAGTAATGAAAGAATGAAAACCATCTCCACCCACATAACACAGACAGGATGAAAGGAACAAAACCAAATACATTTTTCCCCAATGTTTTCATTAGGGGTTACGTGTGTGTGTGTGTTTCAGTCTGTGTACATCATCAGATTTATTGTAATAATTCATCTTTGTCATCCTAAACATTAATATTATACCCTTTAAAGAGAAGGGTTAAGAAGAGAAAATGCCAAATCCTTCTTGAAATTTCATGCCAGGTCCATTTAGGCCAAATGAACTACCACGAGAACGGCCACATATCTCACTGTGCTTTCTTTATGCCCCTTGTTTTAAAACCTACGTGGCCAGCTGGGCGTGGTGGCTCATCCCTAGCACTTTGGGAGGCCCAGGTGGGTGGAATGCCAGAGGTCGGGAGTTCGTGACCAGTATGGCTAACACGGTGAAACCCCACTTCTACTGACAATACAAAAAAGTTAGCCGGGCGTGGTGGTATGTGCCTGTAATCCCAGCTACTCGGGAGGCAGAGGCAGGGGAATTGCTTGAACCAGGGAGGTGGAGGTTAAAGTGAGCTGAGATTGTGCCACTGCACTCCAGCCTGGGAGACAGAGCGAGACTCTGTCTCAAAAAAAAATAAAAAAATAAAAAATAAAACAACCAACCAACCAAACAAAAACCCAAAAACCTACGTGGCCATGCTGAGCAGAGTACCATTGAGGGGAAATGATCAACTCTGGAAAGCTCTCCTGAAGACAATGATGAAATAGCTATTATCACATTTCCTTATCTTACAAGTGGAACATGAAATGGCTTTAAAACAATTGTAAAAAAAAAAAAAAATACAAAAGGTAGAATCTGTGGAATGTTAACAATCACAACAGAACATTTACCAGAGTTACAGTGTTTTGTTACAATAATACTTTGCAGGAATGTTCACGTTTTCTGCCATAGGACTGGCGCAAAGGGTCTCAAAAGAAAACATTTCTTTAAAAAAGTTTTGTTCACCAGGTACATTTCAAGTCAGAGTTAAGCAGGTCTGCTACATAATGTTCAGCAAGAAGATGTGTTCAAAGGCAAACATTGATCACATTCTTGTTCAGAAAGCTCAATCTTAAAGGAGTCCTATGTAAGAAAACCACTTGTAAAATATATCCTCGTATATGGACTTCAAAAACTGATCATACAAAAAATTTTTGAAAAATAAATTAGATAATTAAAAATGTCTTTTCCAGCAACGCTGGACATTACGCTGTCCTCACTGAGCCATTATTATTGCTGCTTTTACTGTAACTTGGATCATTTTTTTCTAGCCACATCTCAGCCAGCTGCTGTGTGGACCCATAGGTCGATGCTTTGGACCCCAAGCACATTTTGTACTGTTTGGGGTCAAGATTGGGATCACAAAAGACAGGATGGTGGACGTGGACTACTCCTACTTCTTGGCTCCTAAACGTCTTCAAACCTGCCTGGACAACCTTGTTGAAAAGGTCCACATCCTCCAGCCCCCAGCCTTGGATGGAAACATCAAAGCCGCCCGCTCGGACAAGATCTCCCTTATAAATACACGTGATGCCAAACCCATAGTTTCTCCAGAAGCCAGTTTTCTGAGTAAAGGCAAAATGGTTGTCACTGGGAACTTTCCCACTATAAACAATCTTTGGGTCATACTGGCTGAAGATGATTGGAAAATAGATTTGTTGGCCCAGAACTGTATTTGCTCGACATCGCTGAAGGAATTCTGTAGTAAATACGAGGTCGACGTCGCAGAAGAAGAGCAAAGATTCATTGTTAAACTGGGAAGATCCTACCTCCAGGGCCAGGGCTCTTGAAAACTCTCCAGACACAGGCAAAATCTGCATGTCGGCTTTAGGGTACTTAATGCGGTAATCTCTCATCAGTTCAACTTGTTTGGCCTTGTCCGGGTTGGAGTCAGAATTGAAAAGCAGAACCACGAGCTTGACGTTCTGATTGGGGATAAGACACGTCTTCTCAAAGTTCCCCATAAATCTCACAAACATGTCGAAACGCCCAGACAAAGGAATCAGTATGTTTATCTTTTTATCTTTGGGTTCTTTGTGCTCATTCTTCGACCCAGGGAGCTGAAAGGGGACAAGCTTCTTCAGGGAGTTTGAGAGAAAGGACAAGGATCCAGATTCCTGATTGATTCTCTTGGCCAACTCCTGTGCATCCAGCTCCTCATGCTCCACAAACTGGATCTTGCTGAAAGTCTGCTGTAAATACGCGTGCCTTCTCACAGGGACTGTCATTTTCTTCCCTTTGTGCTTTTTGTACAGAAGCAGCAGGTCCAGGATGTACTCAGCCCCGTACATGGGGTTCACCCGGCGGTAGCCGTACTGGATCTCCTTGAAGTCAATGATGCGCCCTCTGGTCTTGGCGTTGGCATTGATCATCTCCATGACCTGCATGACAATGTCGTCCAAGGCTTCCCTCTGAGCGGAATCCATTCCTCTTCGAGGGGGCTGGCCATCAACTGCTGAATACAAGTATTTTCCAGTCAGAAACTCCCATTCCAGAATCTCCTCTCGCTGGCGGGGCTGAAACCTCATGAAGGAGGGCGGGATTCCCAGCTGGAGGTCCTCTTTATGAATTTCTGTGTTGCTGTATTTGCTCATCAGGACAATCTCACGGTGCAGCTGTATTGTGCGATGGCGGAGCTCAGCGATCTTGCGGCTGAGCATGTAGCTGTGGAGCCTATACTGGTAGGGTGGGTTTTTGTTGGGGTGTAATGTGATAGCTTGGTGAATTTTACTGTTATGGAGATCTCTAATGTACCCCTTTTTGTTCTGTTCATAATTCTCATAAAAAAGCTGCTGCATCTGTTAAGGGAAAAAAAGAGATCACAAATTTAGTATTCTATGATTGAGTGCCAGCACATGCTAAAGAAAACGCAAATATTAGAAATGTTTCTGAATGGACCACAGCACACAAAAGGCCCTAGATAAGGCCCAATCAACAGCAGCCCAATGTGGTTAGAAGAATTCATATATAGAAACTGCTTAAGAAAATAAGGGTTAATAACCAAAGTTGGCCAATATAATTTTACAGGCAAACAGAATTATGAAAAAGTTGTCCCATAATGAAACGGTGTAAAATTGAGATCACGGTGCCACCACATGAGCAAGCCTGAAAGATAACGCCACCCCCGTCCCACTATGCCTGTGAAAGGGGCCCACAAAGTCATGTGTCCCTGCTGAAGACCTGAATAGCAGACCCTGTGGCTTCTATCTATGGGAATAAACTTCCTCCTGAGAGCCAGAAGAACTTCAGGCAAACAACCTGAGTGAACGGTTACCCTTCTTCCAGGAAGCTAAGGGAAAGGAAAGCCAATCAGGGCAGGAGGAGGCCTTGGATGCTGTCAGGATGAAACAAGGCTCTGTGAAGTCTCTAGAAGCAAGCACTGAAAATCCTCTTCACGCTGCTGGCCTCCCTGTGTACGAGGAAGGTGCCCCTCTCCCAGGGCTTCTGTGGAGGTAGGAGCGGGCCTGCTTGCTCAGCATGGGGTCTCTGGCACAGGCACAGAGCTTGGTGCTTGGGGGCTCAGAAAATGCTGGCAAATGGGAAACAGGCAGGACGCACAGGGCTCACTATTCCACCAATTCTGCCTCCGCCCCGTGGCGCAGGTTTTGGGACACCATAAGCTTATGGGCCATCAGCCAAAATGGGTTCCCTGAAGTTAGGAAGGGAATGTGCCTAATGCCTCAGTACATCTGAGCAAGGAGATGAACGTTTTTACAAAGCCTGTTGGAAGGTAGAATAATAGTTTGCAAAAAATGTTCAGTGAAAGCATTTGAGGTTGGTATCTGGTAAATTAGTCCTGTTTCAAGTTCATGGTGGTTTTTTGTTCATACTGTTAAACACTAACTCTTTTTTTTTTTTTGAGACGGAGTCTCACTCTGTCGCCCGCGCTGGAGTGCAGTGGCCGGATCTCAGCTCACTGCAAGCTCCGCCTCCCGGGTTTACGCCATTCTCCTGCCTCAGCCTCCCAAGTAGCTGGGACTACAGGT
>NW_012112253.1:1262098-1273894 GCF_000951035.1 Colobus angolensis palliatus
CCGGCTAGTTTTTTGTATTTTTTAGTAGAGACGGGGTTTCACCGTGTTAGCCAGGATGGTCTCGATCTCCTGACCTTGTGATCCGCCCGCCTCGGCCTCCCAAAGTGCTGAGATTACAGGCTTGAGCCACCGCGCCCGGCCCTAACACTAACTCTTGATAAGGGATGATGCAGATTCTGGCAGACTGGTTTATTTGCCTTCCTGAGCCACTGCAACTACCATAATAGTAGAGAAATATAAATTGGCACTTTTATACCTTATTTCTTTTTCTCATAAAGTAAAAAGAAAACAGGGAGCCGGCATGCCTGCCAGGCCCCGCACAGAGCTGGGGTCTGAGGAGTGCTGACCTTTACCTCCTGGAACCTGTGAGTCTGGTCTTAGAGCAAGAATTACAGCAGAATTACAGGTCCTCCAAAGTGCCGCCACTGTTTCCAACTTTCCTTCCCACACTGCTTATGCTTCCCACATGGGAGGTGCACACATGGACTTACCACTGAAATCCCTGCCACACTGTAAAATTAATTAGAAAAGGTGGTCAGGTTTTCTACAGGGGTGGGAAGCAGGGCCTCCCTAGGCTAGGAGGAGAAACTCCAACTCTGACCCCCATGCAGCACACAGGGCACACTTTATATGGAATTTTACATGCCTCTTCTGCTACCTACTCTCAACTTTACTATCAACTACAGGAAAGCAAATCTCAAACTCTTGTTTTAAGTAAACTGAAGCAAAAAAGTAACCTGGGGCTTGCTGAGAGAAGGCAGTAAGCAACTGGTGCCGGAATTCCTTCAAGCCCTGGATGGGCGGGCCAGATACAAACAACATGAAGATATAGGCCCTGCCACCAGGCTTGGATTAACCACGTTAACTTATTTCTTTTTACTTTGCTCCTTCTGTGGGTTACAACAAAAGAAGCCTTATGAACTTCCTGCCCAAAGCATCCTTACTGTTCACTTTCCAGCTGGGCTGATTCTTGGGTACAAACGGCAGGGCTACAAGGTGGCAAATGTAATGTGAGGACTCAAAGAGAAGAAAGGTTTAGAAAGATTTGTTGCAGGCTCTAAAACCTTGAAGCAAATATCGCCATTTTACAATCCTGTTGGGGCATTTATGCGCACAGCAGTTACAAGGACCTGCTATGGTGCCTCAGAAGATGCTCCCAGGGTCTGGGGAGCCATGCTTCCTGTTTCACTAAGGCCAGCCTTTGTAACGTGACTTAAGTAAACTGTGCATGCCACCAGACCCCACTGCTGACTCCACCTGAGGACCCATGGTAAGAAAGGCTCCACTACGGCAGAGAACCCACAAACCTACATGCTCCCTGAGAGCCAGCACAATCATGACTTTCTGCTATATGATAAAAAGTTAGATAATAATTTTGGCAGAGCTTTTATATATATTTGTTTCAAGTATACATTGTTTCCATTTCATCTGCTTATAATTTCCAAATTCTTAACAATGAACATGAAGGACCATAATATTTTTTGTGGAAGGTCTCTCCATTTCCAAGAGTGTAAACACACATCAGTTTGGCCTTACAAGCTGTCTTCTACAGTGAGGTGAGAACAGTCTGAAGCATGTGCTGTTCCTCCTTTGCCCTGCAAGAAGCTCATGCTGCCAATCCCATCTGCCCATGTATCTCAGACCCTTCTCTCTCCAGCCCCACTGGGTCATGCCGCAGCTTCCCCATGGGTCTGCTTGCGGAATTCTGTTCCTCCCTCAACAGTGCTTCAAGACAGTAGCACAGAGGTATTCTTAGAACACACACTGGAGACTTAGGGCTAAATGGGAGTGGTAAAACTCACATGATTTTCTCCTCTCTTCCCAAATATAGTGGATCCTTGAACAATGTGGGGGTTAGGCCAACTCCTCATGCAGTCGAAAACCCATGTATGAGTTTTGACTCCCAAAAAACTTAACTACTAATAGCCTACTGTTGACTGGAAGTCTTACCAATAACAACCAATAACACATCTTTTGCATGATGTGTGAATTATATACTGCATTCTTACAATAAAGGAAGCTAGAGAAAAGAAAATGCTATTAAGAAAATGGCATGGAAGGAAGAGCTAAACACATTTACAGCACTGTATTTATTCATACTGTGAGTTTACATTGTCTGTTTACAAGATCAATCATCTATATCTGAAATGGATGGGCAATTGTAGCTGCAGACCTCAATCTACAGTACCTAGGCAAGCAGTTCATCTTTTTCTTGTAATGTCATGACTTTTCTCTGTTTCTTGGGAGCTACTTCAGCATGGTTAGTGGTACTTCATATGGGTCCCATGGTGTTATTCAAGGTTTACGGTATTGCACTAAACCTGATGAAAAATACAAGAACTGCAAAAAGGACTTTTTACTGCAATATGCAATTTTCTGGAGAGATGAACTGTTCAGGTGGAGATTATTAGTGTCACCCAGCATTTCAAGCCTATATTTGCAACACCTTAGCTCACCACAATGGCAACAGGAGGTAGTTATGAAGTCACTACAGGAGTAGAGTATGTACTACAGTTATTTCATACAGTTATGACTGAACACTACATCTTAGTCCTCTGGGTTTACTTCCTTGATAAATACGTAACTCTGAATTTTAATTTTTCCAGAAATTACACCCAAGCACAAGGTGGTGAGGTGCAACTCTGATAATGGGGAAATGGAAATTCGGGGACTTGAGCAGGACCCTGCCCTCACATCCCACCTGCCTCCCAGAACACTTATCCCACTCCCCACCCCAAGCAGGAAACTAGAAGAGTCTTTTCTGGATCAACTGAACAGTACCATAGATACCTAGAGTCTGCAACAAAAACATCAACCAAAAAGCTGCATCATTACAGCAAAGATACTAGTTTTAAAAACCTCAGCTACACAGCTTCTGGTCAGCTTCTCAATGCTTCACTCTTAAATGAGAATCAACAGTCAAGGATCATCAGGCAGCTGAAAAAGGGTTCCAAATGGGAATGATGGAAACAAAATAAAACAAAAGCAAAAACCTTGGTGGAACAGAAACAACGCAGGGAACAGAAGAAAAGCTCAACAACAAAAACAAAAAGCTACAATATAGTCAAAGGGAAGATAGTGCATCCATGCAACCAAAACAGAAAACTATAAACACGAAAAATCAGAGGAAAAAACCCTCGAAACCAAACACAAAACAGCGAAACAAAGGAGTAGAGTTTGAAGATAAAATTGAAGAAATCCCTAGAATGTCATTAACGATAAAAAAAAGACAACAGGAGAGAAAAGTAATCATTCTAGGAACAAAAAGCACATAGGAGGGAAAACAACAATATAAAAAAATGGATCAAGAATTAAGGGAGTCAGGTGCCTGTGTTAAACTCTAGGTATCCAGTATAAAAAGTACAGTATAAAGTATCCAGTATAAAAACTACAGGATAAAGCAATCTAAAAAGTTCCAAAGAGGAGGAAAAAGGGCATATACAAATAATCAGAAATGGAAATGGCACTGGACACAGATAACACCACCGGAAGCTGAAGAACAATGCCTTCAAAAGTGGGAGGAGTGGAAAATTATTCTCAGTGCAGAATTCTCTTCCCAAACTATCCATCAAGTGAGTAGAGGGAAAGATGTTCAGATACTCAGGACTCAATTTTACCTTGCATTCATTCCTTCCCAGGAAGCTATTGAAGGATGTGTTCCTCTAAAGCGAAGAAAGAAACCTGTAAAGAAGATGACAGGATCCAGGAAACAAGATGCATGGGCCAGAATGACCGTGCAAGGAGGTACCACATGGACAGCCCTGCGGCAGCTGCGGGAACATATGCAACCAGGGGGGAGCAGGGGTGCTCACTACTTCCATCTCCAGAGTCCAACTCAGTGCTTGATACATCGAGTTCATAACAAGTCAGGTCTTTAAGCAGAGCAAGTATGGAGAAATTGTTGAATGACATCAATACAGAAGGAAACAGCCGATGAGGACAGACTCGATATACGTGGTAAAAAGCATACAAGGACAAGGCTGGGCTCCTCTGACCACGATGTGTTTTAAAAATCAGAAGCATATTTAAAGAGAAAATATATACTACTCTGGAGAGAATGATGTAGTGGTCACCTGTTTTTACTCCCTAGACCAAATATGACTGCACACTTTATTCCTGGCTGTCCACACGCCACACAGGGAGGGCGGGCCCCCATGGGAGGCCTCTACATGACTGATTACTTCTCACAGACCCACTAGGACACCACATCCCCACACATTTTCAGGAATCCATTTCTCAGAATGTTTTAGAAGCTGCCTATGGTCGTTACTTTCACAGACTGTGTGTGCTAAGGGGGTAAACATGGAGAAAAGTATTGACTAACGGCTGGTAGAAGCTGTAAAACAGGCTGAGGGTTTTAAACTACAGTGAAAGGTGCTGTAAGTACCTTCTGGCTAAACTCTAAAAGTTTGAAATAAATGTGTTATATATATCCATATATATATATATATATTTTTTTTTTTTGGTGTGATCTCAGCTCACTGCAACCTCCACCTCCCAGGGAGCTGGAACTACAGGCATGCACCACCACATACAGCTAATTTTTGTATTTTTTTGTAGAGATGGGGTTTCACCAGGTTGCCCAGGCTGGTCTTGAACTCCTGGGTTCAAGCAATCTGCTTGCCTCGGCCTCCCAAAGTCCTGGGATTACAGACGTGAGCCACCAAGCCCGACCATTTTCTTTTTTTAATGAAGAAGAAATCTGTTATAAGATTAAAAGGTGTGTGTGAGTGGTGTGCATGCACATATGCTTGGGGGAGGGAGCACCTGAGAGAAAGTGAACTTAAAATAAAGCCAAGTCTATGCCCAGACTGCCCGGTGGCCCCTGCTCTGTCCCAGAGGATTTACTTTCATTAATTTATTACATTTATTAATGTTGCTATGATAAATAAACAATTCAGACAAAGAAGTTCCTACCTGACAGACTGGGTAGAACACATACCTGTAATGATCTTTAAAAAAAATCTAAACTGACGTCAAGGAAATAGCTCACATTCTAAAAGAAGCTGATGCAGGTTTAAGCAACACGTGAGCAGACACTCTGTCACAGGTAAGGACAAATACCTCCACCTTAACCAAGACCTGCCCAAATGGGCTTCGGATGGTGCCCTTCAGCCAATTTCTGTACAAAGCCTTGTCGTAAATGGCTTTGGTGCAGAGGTAGGGAAACATTTTCTTGTTACCCTCAGTGTGTGGAATGGGAGAGGGAGAGGCAGAAATCAAATATGCTGTCTTTAGAGCTCTTTAAGAACAGGAAATGTGAAGTATAATTCAAAGCAAAAATGTCAATGAGATATTAAAGCCAGGTTAGGAAAGAAATCCATACATCATCTGTGATTTCTGAATGGAGCAGGAAGGAAAACCTAGAGAAGCTCTGACCCACCCCACCAGGCTCCAGGGCCATGGGGCCTCCAGGCCAGGCCTTGCTCTGAGTGTGAACACCCCCCATGAAGCACCCTCTATCACCCTTCCCATCCTTCCCAGGTGCCCCTCCCATGTGACCACATCAAGAGATCTCAGTGCTTCTGGATGGAATCTTTGCCTCTGTGGCACTGCGGCCATCTGTATTGAACTCTGGAATACCCTGCAAGGTTCTCCTCGAAATATCTTTTGTTTTTTGTTACCTCACCAAGTTTCCAGTTTCTCTGCTGTGATCTGGGTTTTCCCTACTTCCTACCTTTTATTTTTCTTTGAGGATGCCTATTTAAGAGGCATGCTGTAGGTGAGATGAAACTGAATCATTTTGCTCTTAGGCACATCAGTGAGAAATGGTGGTCATTAAGCGTTTAACGCCTACATCTCTATCTATCTTCCCGCTTTCCCTCATATTATGGGCTACGTCACTGCTCACCACTGGAATGCCATTAAGTAAGAAAGATGCAGGTAACATTTAATTACTGAGCTCCAGGCAATTTCCTGCATTCAACAGGAAATTGTTGAAGTCCCTGACCCTTAAGTTGTATGGTCAGGTCAGGCATGGTGGCTCATGCCTGTAATCCCAGCAATTCGGGAGGCTGAGGCGGGTGTATTATTTGAGAGCTCAGGAGTTCCACACCAGTCTGGGCAACATGGTGAGACCTTGTCTCTACCAAAAAAAAAAAAAAAATTAGCCAGGGGTGGTGGCACATGCCTGTGGTCTCAGCTACTTGGGAGGCTGAGGTGGGGGAATCACTTGAGTCTGGGAGGCGGAGGTTGCAATGAGCCGAGATTGTGCCACTGCACTGCGGCCTGGGTGACAAAGGGAGACCTTGTCTCAAAAAAATAAATAAATAAAATGTATAGTCACATGACTAAAGCGCAATTTTCTTGTAACAGAAATAAAGCTACTATTTCTCTGGAAGAAAGTTTGGAATATAACCATTTCAAGAATAAAGCCGTAAGACCTTGGGCAAGCTACTTGAATCGGTCGAGTCTCAAGTTTTCTCATTTATAAAATTACTCTCACGCCTGTAACCTCAGCACTTTGTGGGGCTGAGGCGGGAGGACTGCTTGAGCCCAGGGATTCAAGATGAGTGTGGGCAAAATGGTGAAATCCTGTCACTACAAATAATTAAAAAATTAGCTAGACGTGGTGGCACATGCCTGTGGTCCCAGTTACTCAGGAGGCTGAGCGGGGAGGATCATGAGCCTGGGAGGCTGAGGCTGCAGTGACCCATGATCGTACTACTGCACTCCAGCCTAGGTGACAGAGCAAGACCCTGTCTCAAAAAACAACCACCACCACCAAAAAACCCCCAAAAAACCCACACAAAAGTGACTGCACTGTACTAGACAGAGGATCTGTCAAGGTAAAGAATTCAAAGATCTTATGTGACCATGTCAGAATGAGCCACAAATCCTCAAAGCCCAGCTCTGACGTTCTTCTGCCCACTCACTCCTGATATGGATGAAGCTGCAGCAATATCTTCATTGACTAAAACTATATTTGAAGCATTAGGGGATAGTAACACATCCCTATTAACTGTTTCTATTCTGTGAAAATAAATCTCCAACTCTTCTATAAAATTAGTTAAGAATATGAGATTCTTAACAGTTCATTTTAGTAACTCCAAGAATAACAAATATGTAATGATATTTTTGTTACAAAGAATATTTTGGACCAGGCCAGTGGCTCATGCCTGTAATCCCAGCACTTTGGGAGGCTGAGGCAGGCAGATCACTTGAGGTCAGGAGTTTGAGACAAGCCTGGCCAATGTGATGAAACACTGTTTCTACTAAAATTACAAAAATTAGCCAGGCGTGGTTGCGTGTGCCTGTAGTTCCAGCTACTTGGGAGGCTGAGGTGGGAGAATTGCTTGAATCTGGGAAGTGGAGGCTGCAGTGAGCCGAGATGGCACTACTGCACTCCAGCCTGGGCAACAGAGCAGGACTTTATTTCAAAAAACAAAACAAAACAAAACACCCCAGAATATTTTGAGTAGAACCAAATTCAAAATTTAAGAGGATTTTATTATCATAAGGTATTTCAATAATCTATAATTTGGCACATCACTTAGAAGAATATTATAAAACAGAAAGTCAGAAGTACTGCAGAAGAAAACACAAGTCAATATAGATAGGTTAATTTAATAATCACAAGAGTATTCCTTGCTTAAAAAAAACTCAGTAAAGAAACTTTCTTAAGATGCTTACAGTAGCACTGATGACTTCATTTAATTTCCATTGTCCATGAAACACCCTTAATCTTTGTTATAAAAAGTGCCTCCATATCCTTCAACTCCAGCAAAGCCATCTCCCTTCCTGTGAGATGTTTCAGGGCCCTGCGTCATTCTCCAGTAAATCTGAGAGGGGCTAATACCAAGGTCACGCTATTCCCAGGAACTTCTAGCCCAGCTGGGAATAACCATCAACTACCCATATCTAATCTTTGGTTAACAAATACCTTCCACAGTCTTCATTAGCAAATGTCCTTCTTGTTCTCTGCAAGGAGAGCCAACATTCTCATTAAGTCCTCACTCTTCCTGTTAACTGTTTACATGACTGTCCTTAAGCACATACACAGTTCAGCCTCAGCTACAGACCATCACTGCTGCAGAGCAGCAACTTCCCATTCGGACCTAGGCAGTGTTTCCATTCATTACAGGGAAGTGGTTTTCTGACCCTTTTGTCCTGAAAGTGGTTCAAAGAAAGTAACCATTGTCTAAACGTCAAGAGATCGTAACTGCTGGTAGCCAGAGTCACAAGTTTTTAAACATTTAAATTACATTCGCATACGCTTCTAGGTAGGCTTTACAGGTAATTTACTGTCCCAAGCAGGATCTTTTGAAATGAAAGAGTGGGTCTGTTAATAATTAGGCCAAGACCACCAGCATAAACTGGGCCTGTCCCAGACTCTCAGGACATATGGTTACCCTACTGTCCCTACTAGGTCTTTCCTAATTAGTTTTGGGTAGGCTTTGCCAACTTTCATCTAATTAAGTTCAAGGATTAGGTTCTTAGTATTTTAAAGACTCCATTCAAAAAACTAAAATTGTCATGGAAATTAAGCTGAGACTTTAGTGGTTAAAAAAAAAAGAGAATTATATGAATGAGTCCTGAATGGTTAGTGACTAATTCTGAAACCTAAACACCTTTTAGAGAAGCCTGACTCATTTCAAAATAATTGAGAATTAGGCTTAGCAAAGTAAAAACAAAAGCTGTTGATAGTAATCTAAGGCTTCTGCATAAGACTATAAGTAAATGATAAAACTGAAACAATAGATTTTGCAAGTGAACATTCCGTGGTCTAAATAATCAGCAGAGACTGTGGTAGGAGACCCTTATCTGCAGTCAGAAAACTATCTAAACTCCCATGTCCTCCCTTCACAAACATCTGATCTGGCACAATCAGTTGAGTGCAACAGGCATCACCTTAACAAAAAAAGTGGCAAACGTGGCAGCATTATGCAGGATGAATACATGCAGAACTATCTTTAAACGGATAAAGCCCTGTGCACATGTGGCACTCAATATTTACCGAACACTCCTGTGAAAGGCGCTGTACCAGGCAGTGAAAGCCCACATGTCACGTACAAAGATGAAACAAGTGTGAACATAAGATAGAGCAGGCGAGCGTGGCGTTAACAGTCCCAGCCCGGGCCTGCCACGAAGTGGCTAACAGGCTTCTCTCCAAAGGTGTTTCTAAAACCTGGCTCACCCAAGTACCAGTGCTCCTCTCAGCGCCCTCTCCACTCCAGTCAACATGGACCACACACCAACGTCACACATGACCCAACATCTCTATGTGAAAATGTGATGTAAGCTCTAGTCTAGGGGACTGCCAAAGCACAAACTAAATCAAAAATAAAATTAAATACAAACTTAGAGGGACAAGGTGGATGTAAGCCAGAAGGGATGGAGCTCAGGGTGACCAGGGCATGCCACACAGGCCCAGTGCAGCCAGATTTAAAGGGAATCTAGAAATACAGCTGTTCTGTGTCAAGTCTAACTGAAGTGCTGGCAACCAGTTCAAGTGAGAGAGAAAGGGAAAGGGACAGAGAAAAGGAAAAGAGAGAAAAAAGAAATATAAGCCAAAATATATCTGTGGGTCAAACATGACCTACAGATTCATTTCCTTCTAGGATATTTTTTCATCTACACCTGACTTTTTGTAGAATCTTATTCGACATAAAGACATTCAACGCTGTGTTAACGCATAGCATTTAATGAAATAATATCCTACTTAAAAAAAAAAAAAAAAAACAGCCACCACCACCACCTAAAAACTGAAGCAGCGCTGGGACAGTGGAGGCCTGGTGAGTGGGGACAGCACAGTGGCACTGTAGGCATGGGGCAGGCCAGCACAGGGAGCGAGGGCTCCTGTAGCTCGGCTCCACCATTTGAGTCCTCTAAAGCAGAGCAACTGCTCTAGAACCCCGGGGCGTCTAACCCAGCTTTGGGTCATGCATTACACTCAGAACTGTCAGTGTTTCTGTCGTTTACACGGTGTTGAGTGGGGTGGGGGTTAAATGCCACAGGTTTGGACCCTAGGTTTTGAGCACGACCCCTGTGAGGCTGAAGACTCCACGTCTGCCATCTCCAGTTCATATGAAGTCTGAGGGGCGACTCTCACTTCACACCTACCTCACAAAGGCACCATTCTGAAAGTTTTCTTTCACAAAAGAGGGTAAGAAAAACACTGGAGAGGGGACTGAGGGAAGAAAAGGGAGTGGGTTTGTTTTTTGGAGGAAGGGTGGGTGGGGAAGGGAAGCTAGTAAAGCTTTAAATTCCATAGTGTCAAATTCCCAGGGAAGGAATACGGACAGTTTTCAAAGCATAGGCAACCAACAAAAGCAATCCCTCGGAGCAGAGATAGGCTTTTCAACCCTTGGGGCTGGAACAACTGGACGTCCAAATGCAGGAAGATGAAACAAGACACAGACCTTACCCTTCACAGGATCACAGGCCTAAATGCAAAAGGCAAAACTACAAAACTCCTAAAGAAAACAGAGGAGAAAATCTAGACGACCTTGGGTTTGGTGATGACTTTCTAGACACAACACCAAAGACACACCCCATGTAAGAATTGATAAACTGGACTTAATTAAAGTTAAAAACTTCTGCTCTGCAAAAGACACTGCCAAGAGAATGAGAAGACAAGTTACAGACTGAGAGAAAATATTCACAGACTTATAAGACTTATCTAAAATATACAAAGAACTTCTAAATTCAAAAATACGAAAACAACCCAATTAAAAAGTAGCCAAAGGCTTTAAGAAGCACCTCACCAAAGTTATACAGATGGCAAAAAAAGTATGTGAAAAGGCATCATATGTTATCAGGGAGATGCAAATCGAAACAACAATGAGATGCCACTATACACCTGTTAGAATGGCTGAGAGGAGTGACACGAAAAGCTGGTGAAGACATGGAACAAGAGGAATTCTGACTCACTGCCGGTGAGAATGCAAAATGGCACAGGCACTTGGGAAGACAGTTCGGCAGCTTCCTACACAACTAAACATACTCTTAACAGGATCCAACAAGTGAGCTCCTTGGTATTTACCCAAAAGAGCTGTCCAAACAAAAATCTGCATATGGGTGTTTCCAGCACTTTTATTTATAATTGGCAAAACTCAGAATCAACCAAGATGTCCTTCAGTTGGTGAATGAATAAACTGTGGCACATTCAGATAATGGAATACTATTCAGCATTTTTAAAAAATAAGCTATCAAATCATGAAAAGACATGGAAGAAAGTTAAATGCACGTTACTAAGTAAAAGAAGCCAAACTGAAAAGGCTACATATTGTACAATTCCAACTACATAACACTGTAAAACAAAACAAGGCAAAACTATGAAGAAAGCAAAAAGATGAGTGGCTGCCAGGGGTTGTGGGGAAGGAGGGATGAACAGGCAGAACACAGAGGATTTTTAGGACAGTATCTGTATGATACATATATGAGGGTATTTGCTATAAATGTTTAAACCCACAGAATGTTCAACACCAAGAGTGACTCCTACTGTAAACTGTGGACTTTGGGTGATGATGATATGTCACTATAGGTTCACTGATTGTAACAAAGGTACCACTCTGGTACAAGGTGTCCGTATTGGGGGAGACTATGCATGTGTAGGGGCAGGGGACACTTGGGAAATCTCTGCACATTCCACTCAATTTTGCTGTGAACCTAAAGCTTCTCCAAAAACTTAAATTTTTTTTTAAAGCAACCTATTAGGGAAAAAATGTCCTCAGATTGTCTATGTTAAGTAGATTCTAGGGGGAAACTGGTAGCACTTTTTCTGTGGCTTCTTATTTATAATAAATTCATTCATTTTCCTTCATTTATCCATCTACTCACTGCTCTAAGCAAAAA
>NW_012112253.1:1274279-1334418 GCF_000951035.1 Colobus angolensis palliatus
CCGTCTCAAAAAAAAAAAAAAAAAAAAATGCAAGTAATTAATAATTCACAATGAGTAGGATCGTTTGTTCTTTAACATACCATACTTCTTTCTCTCAACACACTCATTTAATCCTCACAATTTTAAACTCCTTGAGAGCAAAACTCACTTTGTTCTAGGTACCAAGCACCAGTAATTGCCCTATAAGTACTTGCTGAATAAATGAATGAGTAGGTATTATCTCTCATTTACACGTAAGGACAAAAATATTAATCACAGATAACAATGTAAGTGGCTCCTGTCAATACTTAAAAACATTACAACAGAAGCGAATAAACAAGAGCTAAGAGAACAACACTCTGCATAGGGCCTTTGCCTGCTCAGAAAAGACATCCCCATCCCCACCCCCACCTCCTATCCCTCAGATTCCCAAGCAGCCAGGAAGGTCTGGGGCAGACCAGCGAAGGCAAGACAGCCAACCTCAACCACAACTCGCTCCACTCCCAAACAATATGGCAACAAAAGCTAAGACAAGGGGACTTTCAAATACAGAAGATCAATATCTTCAGAAATAAGAGAGGAAAAGCATCCTTTAAAGAGGATCAACTAGAATTCTCAGACTTCAGAGTTCAAAACGCCTCCCTAGTGGCTCCACAGAGGTTCCTCGAAGGCAGATCTCACAGATTCTTTCCACACCCATAGCACACAGCAGAGCCTGGCACTAATATATTTCCTTAATAAACATTTATCCAAAGGATAAGATGTAATAGCTGAGAGTAATCATTCTACATGTATTTCCAAAATAACCTATTTCCCTTCACAATCATTCAACTATCCTTTTAGCTAAACAGTAGGCAACATGTTTAAACTGACAGCCCTTTAACCCTTCAGAGGCACCTGCTTTTAAAAAATGCTTATTACTGCTCCTCTCCCATTGAAGAGAAATAATTTATGTGATTTTACATAATAACATTAACAACTAACATCTCTCGGAAACTATACCAAGGACCTCCCTGTATGCACTGATGTAATCCAACGAGGTAGCTCTGTTACTATCCACATTCTACTTTCAGGGATACTCCAGTTTGCATGTTCAGCAACTTGCTCACACCCCACAGCCACTGCACACAGCAAAGCCCAGGCTGGCTCTCAGCTCTCTCTTGGGCTGGTTCTTGACAAGACAACTAGAAATGGCTGCCCGGCAAACAGGCAATAAACAAGGTGTCAGACAGGGATTAGAGCTTTGGAGAACCATGAAGCTGGGGAGACAGCAGCGAGGGCAGGGCTGCAGCATCACATCCTTGGGTCAGGGAAGGCCTCTCCAGCAGGGAAAACCTGAGGGAGACCAGACAATAGTGAGGGGGCCAGGGAAGCTTTCCAGAGGGAACCAACCTTGGAGCAGACTGAAGAATACGCTGTGCTCCTTCAGAACATTCATTTCTTCCTCTGGGCAAAGGGCCACACCCTGGAGCAAGGAGCAAGCATGACGGCTGAGCCACCAGCCTGACCAGCTGCCTGGGAGCAGGTGCACGCTCCTTCCTCTCCAGCTGCAGTCACACTGCATGCATGCACATGTGCGTATCTTAACGGCATCATCAGCAAGAAAGGTTTAAAAGCTGGAAATGACTATTCACAGTTTCTGACCAAGTATGTTTACTCCATGGAACCAAATTTGGGTCAGACAATGCATAAGAGCAAAGAGAAGAGTGGGAAAGTCCTCTATCTAATGTGCACGCAATACCCACACTCCTGGCACCAAGGAAGACAAACTGAGGATAGCACCATGTTCCACACCAGGAGGGTGTGCATCTTCACGATTCTTCCTTGCCTGACAAAACCTGCTCTCTTGGCCATGGAGACCACTCTGAGATCACTTCTGCTTGGTGAGCAGGTGGGGCGCCGAGTCCCAGCAACAGAGGGCACCAGCAAGGGTAGGGCCATCAGTGTGGACTTCCACACCTCCCTCTACCACCTCCTTCCTCCATGGGCTTAGGGGCAGTCAGATGCCCTGGCCTTTGCCAAGCACCAGGGCAAAGTGGGATCCAAAGGCCACCAGCATCTTTTAAAAGTGAAAGTGACTCAAAAGCAAGCATCAAGTAACTTTCTCTGTGCCCTCTTCATGTAGCTATGGAGCACCTTCAGCAGGAAAGCCATCACTACTAGTAATAGTAGAGTTAAGTAATCTAAGAATGGGTAACTTTTGTTTTATTATTAACATTAACACACAGACCACCAAGTGCTACAAACTGAAAGAAAAGAAAAATTTCATTGGAGGTAAACCTGTCTCAACTAATTAAATGTTTCTACTCCTCCGTTTCTTTCTTAGCTGTTCATGTGTACATGTGTACACACACATTTTACATGGGAACCTCAACTGAGAAACATTTCAGTAGGCTAGGCAACATTTTAAAGTATTTCCAAATGATACTTCACGATTGCATTTTCAATTGTAATTTCTAAACTAATTTTAGATTAGAATTACGTAGCCACAACAGCTATCCAGCCATTAATTTTCCCCTTATATTCCTTGTTTCTCTATTTGGTATTTTGCACCATTAAATACAGCTATATAATAATCAGGTGCTGAATGGAAAAGGATGGGACAGCTGCTTCTAAACAGCGCAGTGGTCTTCAATCACTCACAACCAGAGCTTCCTACTCCTCCTAGAACAGATCTGTGTATGTTACATGACCTTCAAGTCTCCACACAATTCCATTTTCTAATCTTGCCTCCATTTCTAAATTAAATCACAAACCCTGACTTTTTGTATGCATGGATTGGGGTTAGGAGAAGGGAGACAGGGGAGCTGTGAAGGGTGGGAGGATCAACACTGGCATCTCAAAAAGTCAAAATTCTATTTTCAAGAGTACACTTCTCATGCCAAGAAGGTAAGATCTCATGCACTTCTTCCCCAAGTTTTGAACAGATTCCACAAGATATGTCTTATAACAGACTGGCTACAATGAAATAAAGGGGGATTCATGAATGAAAAGTCGTCTTACAAACAGCATTTCATAAGCTACACCCATAACCCACATGACTCTTAAAATGCCGTCTAGTTGAAACATTTACATCCTTATGATTAACTATTTTTAAATCTTATTATTATAAAACAATATATACTTATTATAAAATTCTGGAAAAGGGAGGAATCACTCATAATCCTACTCTGACATTTGAAAAATATTCCTTCTAATGCAACATATTCACATATAAGATCACAAAACTAATTATACTTTGCAAACTATATAGCACTTGCATACATGTGTATCACACCTGAGTAATAATCTTACTCTGGATCATCTTATTTTCCTGAAATAGTTAACAACATTAACTGCTAAATAAAATCAAGCTATCCTACCATTTGTGTCAGGATTTCAACCAAAGAAAAAGAGACATGAAAATTATAAGCTATAAGAACAACAAAAATTCCACAGACGTGAGAAAGCTTAAAGGCTAATGGTAAAGGAATAAGTCATGTGTCAACCAAAGGCTAAAAATTTTTTATTAAATTTTTTATTAAAAAGCTGGCTGGGCACGGTGGCTCACACCTGTAATCCCAGCACTTTGGGAGGCTGAGGTGGGTAGATCACAAGGTCAGGAGATCGAAAGCATCCTGACTAACATGGTGAAACCCTGTTTCTACTAAAAATACAAAAACAAAATTAACCAGGCATGGTGGCGGGCGCCTGTAGTCCCAGTTACTCAGGAGGCTGAGGCGAGAGAATGGCGCGAACCCGGCAGGTAGAGCTTGCAGTGAGCTGAGATGGTGCCACTGCACTCTAGCCTGGGCAACACAGTGAGACTTCATCTCAAAAAAAAAAAAAAAGGCTGTCTTGGGGGAGGAGGTAATTGCAGGAGAGACTATCAAATAGATTCAAATTCCAGTTACATAGTGTTGACACCCCCGTTAGTCAATATAAATTATATATAAATATTAAAAATGGACATACATGCCGGGAGCAGTGGCTCATGCCTGTAATCCCAACACTTTGGGGAGGTTGAGGCAGGCGAATCATTTGAGGTCAGGAGTTTGAGATTAGCTTGGCTAACATGGTGAAACCCTGTCTCTACTAAAAATATAAAAATTAGCCAGGTGGAGTGGAGGGCGCCTGTAATTCCGGCTGAGGCAGGAGAATGACTGGAACCCGGAAGGCAGAGGTTGCAGCGAGCCGAGATTACAGCACTGTACTCCAGCCTGGATGACAGAGTAAAACGCAGTCTCAAAAAAAAAAAAAAAAAAAGACATATATGTAAAATAAGTATACCTTAACTAAACAACGTAATTCTCATGAGATCCATAAGTACAAATTATGCTAGAAGACACGAAAAGATTTTTCTTTCCTGGCTCTTATTCAGGCACTTTCTGGTGTCCTATGCTGATGTGAAGGCCAGGTGTCAGAAGTGGGAAGGTTTACTACACGACCCATGTTTACTGGCAGAAACCAGGAAAACTCAGAGAGGTAAAAAGAAACACTGACCCTATTCTGTCTACCTAGTGATAACCACTTTTATTATCTTAGGGTACAACTAATGTCAAAATAACATGAGAGAAGCCACAACACCGTAATGCCACCAAGTGGTATTACACCCAAGATCCATGACTAAGACTATAAACTATATACACTGGGAACCATATACACTATGCAAACTATAGGACGATTAGCCAACATAAGCAATAAAGCCGTAATTTAAAAGTAAATGCTCTGGCTTTGAATGTATTTGTCAGACATTCAATATAGGCTGGGCATGGTGGCTCATGCCTGTAATCTCAGCACTCTGTGAGGTCAAGGCAAGTGAACCGCTTGAGCTCAGGAGTTCGAGACCAGCCTAAGAAATATAGCAAGACCTCATTTGTATTTGAAAGAAAAAATAATTTTTTAAAAACCCTTCAATATACCACATTGGGTATATGTGACCCCAGCAATTCACAGTGAACTACTGGTACATTCCTAGAACAAAAAGGGGTAAAGCATGTTTAGTCTTAGTTCTTTTATTCTTTGTTTACCTAATTCACAAGTACACATCTATACAGATATTCAAGATTCACAAATTTTGCTTGATTTCTTCCCCAAGAAAGTGGCATTATGCAATTTGAGGTTTTCAGGCCAGGGGCAGTGGTGCATGCCAAGCTATTCAGGAGGCTGAGGCAGGAGGATCACTTGAGCCCAGGAGTTCAAGGCCAGCCTGGGCAACATAGTGAGATCCCCATCAGGTGGAAGGAGTGGGGAGAGGCAACGCCTGGCAATTTAAGATTCTTCCCTCAAATTATTGATATATTTGACTGGAAGCCCATTAATTATGGTCCTTCTTTAAAGGTCATGTTAAGCTTTGGTAACTAATCACAAGACATTTCCCTACCTGCCCAAATGTAAGTTTAATCACAAATGCATTCCCAAGCTCACCTGTTAAGGCAGAGGTAGAACTAAAAGCCATATAACACAAATTTAAAGGAAGGAACCCTAAGGGAAACGTTTCCATCTGGACTGGTCTGCTGGTTTATACTCTGAGAAGATTCCTAAGTCCTTATATCTACTATTACAGCCAGAACGATTTTCCAGAAGAGACAAATTCAGGGCAAATATTTAAGGACACCCCAAATTATGGCATTTATATAATATTAAATTATAAACAATTTATAATGTTAAATGATAAATTCCTTATATAATGCAAAGCTATAAATTTATATAATGTTAAACTATAATACAGCAAAACCAAAACTACAGATACTGATGACCCATTTCTAAGAAGCCAGGATTCTTACAAATGGAAATACTTGTTAGAAGCCTATTTGAATCTCAAATTAGGAGCTTTTTAACCTAAAGGTCAATTAAATTACTTTGTACAATTGCATTTCTTAAACATCTGACCTTGATATACGCTAAGAATTCCAAAAGTGGTATTTGGACGCCTTATATCTGCAACCTGAGAAAGAAAAATCCAGTCCACCAAAGAGAGGAAAGGCTGCTGGGGATTCACTTTGGGATGTAAGCACATATTTCCATCATGTCGCACAGACTGCAACCTCATCGCCAATGTATCTGTCCCCCTTCCCCTGTGGTGACAGACTGTGTTCTGGCTCCGGCTATCAGGTCTTCTGTCCGGTTATGTGTGAACCAAGACCTCCCCAGCAGAGTGTGAGTGAGAGACCTGCTCCCCTTTTGGCTTGTGCTTAAGACCTGGCTCTGAGTTCTGTGTGCCCAGGTCCTCTTTCCCCCCTGCAGCTGTCTGTCACCTGAGCACAGTAGCCATGCTATTGATCGGTCGAGGACAATGCCACAGGAGATGGCAGTAAAGCAAAATGGAAGACCCTGGACCCCTCAATGACCACAAGGAACAGAGTCCCCTGACATCCTGGAACAGCCACCCTGCTACTGGACAAAGAAATTAACATCTACCTCTGCTGCATCCTCTCAGGTGTCTGTTACAGTGGTTTAGCCCTCCTGTAAGTCATAAGTTGGCTACTATATTAAACACAGGAGCCCAGGAAAAAACTATGATTTAAATGCCACCTTTCAGAATCACATCTCACAAAAAACACATTAGTAACTTCTACTTTCAGAGCGGTATTTTACGTATCATTTCATGTCATCGCATGCCAGGCATAAGTTTTATAAGGTATTGTTCCCATCTTACAGCGGAGAAAGTGTACTTTGAAAAACTCGGTAACTTGACAGGAAACAGCAGCCAGTACTACCAGGCCCAAGACAAAAAGCACTTGTATCTGTAACTCAGGGAAGGGGTCGGCACACTACAGCCCACTGGCCAAAATCCCCCATTAAAATTTTTACTGGGACACAGTTACACTCACTTTTGTTACTGTCTACAGCTGTTTTTGCATTACCATGGCCAAGCTGAGTAGCTGGAAGCGAGATCCCACAGCCTGCAAAAACCCTAAAACATTTACTGGCCAGCCTTTTACACAACACAAAGAGTCTGCTGGCCCTGATCTAGAGCTTTCACCTTTATGTTGGGGCCCCACTTACTGGAGGTAAGCCAGGCAAGTGCAGACTTTGCCTAAACTCATTCCTAAGCATGGCATCCTCCTAAGCAGTTTGCCTTCCCATCTACTGCTGAGCTGCTCCCTGCTCCCACTCCTGCTGCCCAAACCACCATGCCTGACCTGTGCCATGCTGTGTCTTCCCGACACCAAGACACTCTGTTACATTTGTGGACGCTGCACCTCTGGCTTCCTACCTTTTCAATTCTAACAGAACTTCTTCAAAAAACATTTCGGCTGGGCGCGGTGGCTCATGCCTGTAATCCCAGCACTTTGGAAGGATGAGGTGGGATCATGAGGTCAGGAGATGGAGACCATCCTGGCTAACATGGTGAAACCCCGTCTCTACTAAAAACAAAAAAAAGTAGCCAGGTGTGGTGGCACGTGCCTTCAGTCCCAGCTACTCAGGAGGCTGAGGTAGGAGAATTGCTTGAACCCAGGAGGCGGAGGTTGCAGTGAGCCGAGATTATGCTACTGCACTCCAGCCTGGGCGGCAGGGCAAGACTCCCTCTCAAAACAAACAAACAGAAAAAACACATCATTTCAGATGAAACAGTTCTGGAGACTGGTTGCATAACTTATATACTTAAATGACTGAACTGTACATTTATATGTGACCTGTATTTTACCAGTTAAAAATAGATTTTCTGAAAAGTAAATTCAAAAATAAAATTTTGTGGAAATTCTGTAAAAAATAAACACGTTTGATTCAAGTTAGATGAAAAACCTGGAAGTGGCAACGCCGGAGCAGGAAACACGATGCATCAGATTCTGCGTGGCTCTGCGGTTATACATTCAGTCTACTTTGGTTTTGTGCATAAAAGGCAGTTTCAAGAAACTAAAAACAGACATAGCACTCCCCAAAATAGAACCCCCAAAAACCACGAACAGCAGAGTATGTTCATTTTATCCTTGTGTCTAACAGCATTACAGCTGCATCAGCAACTGGAGCTCAGTGAGTCACAAAAGCCCTCCGAAGCATCATTCTGAATAAGGTACGAGAAAAAGTGACTTCTTTCACACAATTTGTTTCACACAACAAATGTTTTGTGAATACTCACTATATGCCCAGTACTGTGGCACAGTTATCCAATATTCTACAACATAAAATAAATATTTCATTCCAAATATCCCTTATCATCCAGGAACTAAGATGTCATTCTAGACGGAACAAGACAAAATGTTGTCACCATATGTTGTAATTTCATGAGCCAGTTTACTTCTAGAATAACTTTTTTGATTTTCATTTTAAAGAGTATCAACGTAAAAAATAAGAGACGTCTTTATGCAAAAATGCTATCTATCAACAGAACTATTCAGGTTTGCAGTGCTAACACATTTAACATGACTGGTAAGCACAACGTGAAGACGACATGGGCTGGAGCCTGCCCTGCTTCTCACAGGCTGTGTCCTTGAGCAAGTCTCTGGACTAATTTGGTCCCAGTTTGTCTCCTGCCTGATTTGGACCAGAAAAAACACAAAAGTCTTTTCTGGGGTTACAATTCAGGGGAATCTAACGGTACAAACAAGGTTAGGAGAACTGTTCAAGAACTGTTCTTAAGTACCATGAAAAGATGCACTGAGGGCCGGGCACGGGGGCTCACACAGTCAGGAGATTGAGACCATCCTGGCTAACACGGTGAAACCCTGTCTCTACTAAAAATACAAAAAACTAGCCAGGTGTGGTGGCGGGCGCCTGTACTCCCAGCTACTCAGGAGGCTGAGGCAGGAGAATGGCATGACCCCAGGAGGCGGAGCTTGCAGTCAGCTGAGATTGCACCACTGCACTCCAGCCTGGGTGACAGAGCGAGACTCCGTCACAAAAAAAAAAAAGAAAAGATGCACTCATAAGAACACCTGGCTGCTCCCTGCCAGCCCCTGCACCCCTAGATGGGTCAGGGACCAAACTCTTGCAGATGCAGCTCCTGAGTCTCTCCAACGTACCCACTCTTCTGCAGCCCGCAAGCAAGCCCCCTCTTCATTTCTTACCTGGCTGTTGCAGGAATCTCTTATGCCTCCTCTGCCACAGCCTCACCTTGCTCTGAACCTGTCAGGGTGGTCTTTTAATACGAAACCCTGGTCATGTTGCTTGCTGGAAATAATTCGATCCATTCCAACTGCTCTGCATACCCCCTACATCTCCTCACATTCCAGCCACCCCTCCTCTCTCTGCCAGGCCTGATGCTGCCAGGCCATAGTTCTGTGGGTGAGGCAGTAGGTTCTCCCTCGCCATGTGTGCGAAGTCAGCCACCCTGGGTAAATCCTGTCCCTCTTCCCTGCCTGAGCCAGGGTCTGCAGGAGCCTGTACACCTTCTGAAACACAATATTCAATATTCCACTGCCCATTGATTGCCCTCCCAGGGCATCCCAGAGTGCGCCTATAGGTGGGGGTGGCGGAGGGGAGGTGGCCAGGGGTGGCGGGGAGAGACAGAGAGCGAGCCAGAGAGAGAATGTGAAATCTCCTTTAATTCCTCTTAAAGGACAGTGATTCCCCACAAATGGGTATAGAGTAGAATCATCTGAGATTATAATGCATGTCTGGCAAAAATCCACTACATAAAGAAAATAATGAATAATGAGACTGGTGGTTAAAGAAGGAGTTGCCTATTACTCCCCTGACACTCAGCCTTCCGTGGATATAAACGTTAAGGCACCCTGGCAGGAGGAACCACCAAGAATCCTATATAACAAGGTGGGGATAAGTGAGCAGAAGAGAAAGGCTCACATAAGAAAGATGCCTAAGAATGAGGAGGAAGTTGATGAGCCCAACCAGCCTAACTCCTTCACATCGTTTTTGGGCTAATCTGATCCACTGATTGGTGGAGCAGCAGGACTCCTTTTCCAGCAGGCAGCTGGGCAGGGGGTGGGAGGAGAGGAGGCAGGAAGACTCTAAGAGGAGTTAAATCTTAGCTAGGTTTGCAGCTGTGAGTCACTTGACAGAGAGATGACAGAGGTTGGAAGTACCAGCAGCAGGGAAGAAATACAGACAGGCGTTCCCTGGCAGCTCTGGTGGCCCTGGGCTGGTAGGGCCTGCCCTTCTCCTTTCATTCCAGCCAATGTTTCTTAGAGAGATCAGCCTAACCAGATGGAAAGGAAGGCTGTTATCTTCCATCTTTCCTGAACTGTGTTCAAAGAGAGAACTGGGGGCTGCCTTCATGTTCTCCCAGTAGGTGTCCAGGAGTGGGTCAGAAGGAATCTCAGGCCAGCAGCAAGCGAGCCAGGGTAGGGCCCACTACAGTAGCTAAGGAGGACAACCCTCAGCCCTCAACACACTTCAGTTTTCAATAGGGGCTAAATTATGGGTCAGACTGCATTCCATGAGCTTTAGCAATTTCAGAAGCTGCTGATGACAAGCTCTGGTCCTATCAAGTTTGCCAGGGTGGAAGCAGCAGGGCTGCAGGAGGGGCAGTGGGATCTCAGACACAGCAGAGGTTGAAGGAGAGGATGGGGGGCATTTCTGACCCCTTGCAGCACTCACTGGCAAAGATGGAATAAGGTGACTCTCATTTAGGAATTTTTTTTTTTTTTTAACTTTAAAAGGCTAACATATAAATAGTAGTTGGTAAATTTACGGATTTTGGGAGAGGTGGTTAAGACTAAAAGATTATAAAATGAGGACTAATAACTTAAAAGGCATTATGTAATTGTAATCAAACAAGAAAAAAAAATATTTTACCATCATGAACCAGCTATAATTTGGGGAGTACACCATGGTCTTTGGGTTTCATCCTGGATGTAGACCTAAATTCCACATTTCTTAAAATCCATTCTGCACTGCTATAGAGAGGTCACTTGTTTCCAGAGAAAAACATTACTAGTGCTGGTTAGCATATAAAAATAAAAATGTGACAATGGGATTCACTAATGGCTATTTTCAAGTAAACAAACAAGAAAACAACCACAAGTCAATTTTATTAACAACTGATTATACCTAAAGCCAAGCTTTAAAGTAGAAATGTACTGGGCTGCAGAAACCACAAGCCCCTGAAATGGAGGGGGGAGGGTGAGGGAGTATAAAGACAGCATGGGCACCCACAGCACAGCCAGTAGACCCTGTCCACAGTCCTGACAGGCCATGTACCTTCTCCCTTTAGGCTGCCCATTCCACAGGTCAAGGCCACACATTCAAGTGTACAGGAGGACAGAGGAAAAGAGACACACTAATTTTAATACAAAGGCTTCCCACAACTACAGCCCCAAACTACTTCTAAGAATGGAGAAACAGAATTCTTCTAAGAATTACCAAAAGCCCCCATATACGGCTGCTCAGTAGAAAAATTACCATCTGGTGCAGTTAACAGTATCATCATCATTTGATAAACATCACTAACTCAAGTAAAAATCATCGATGGATGCCAAAATTAGTGGATGATACTTACAGGAGGAACAGGATATCTCATGGCCTCAAAATATTTCCCTATATTTATTACTAACAAAGTGAAAAGTAGTGATTTTACAGAGGAGAATCGTGGCAAGAGATCAAAGTTGACACTGCCTGTGTGGATCATACACTGAAATCATATGCTCCTGATGTGAGGCACTGAGGACACATCATTTAGCCTGGGGAAATGCCACATAAACTCAGACTGAAGGACAAATAACTACAAAATAACTCATCTGTACTTTTCAACAATGCCAAGGTCATTAACAGCAAAGACAAGGTCAAGGTTAAAGGGCACTTAAAGAGACATACCATATAAATGCTGCACGTGATCCCAGACTACACCCTGGAACACCTCAAGTTTTTTATTTTGCTATGAAGGACATTACTGGGACAACTGGCAGAATATGACTAAAGTCTGTAGATTATGTAACTGTGCTATATCGATGTTAATTTCCCTGATTTTGATTACTGCATTGTGTTTATGTAAGTGAATGTCGTTGTTCTTAGGACATACACACTGATTTAAGGGCAAAAGGAGCATTATATTTGCAACTTCCAAATGGTTCAGAAAAAAATAATGCAGGCTGGGCACAGTGGCTCACACCTGTAATCCCAGCATTTTAGGAGGCCGAGGTGGATGGATCAGCTGAGGTCAGGAGTTCCAGACCAGCCTGGTCAACATGGTGAAACCCCATCTCTACTAAAAATACAAAAAATTAGCTGGGCATAGTTGCGTGCACCTGTAATCCCAGCTACTTGGGAGGCTGAGGCAGGAGAATCACTTGAACCCGGGAGATGGAGGGTACAGGGAGTTGAAATCCTGCCACTGCACTCTACACTGGGCAGTAAGAGCGAAACTCCATCTCAAATAATATTATTATTATTAATATTATTATAATAATGTACACTTATAGAGAAAAAGATAAAGCTGATGTGGTAAATATTAACAATCAGGGAATCTGGGTGAAAAAGACTTATAGGAGTTTTCTATTAAGTTAAATTTTTTCAAAATAAAAATTGCCCCCCAAAAAGAGTGGTTAAAAATGACCATCCAGCTGGGCATGGTGATTCATACCTGTAATCCCAGCACTTTGGGAGGCCAAGGTAGGCAGATCACTTCAGGACAGGAGTTCAAGACCAGCCTGACCGACATAATGAAACTCCATTTCTACTAAAACTACAAAAACTTAGCTGGGCGTGGTGGCACACACCTATAACCCCAGCTATTCGGGAGGCTGAGGCACAAGAATTGCTTGAACCCAGGAGGCGAAAGTTGCAGTGAGCCAAGGAGGTCACGCCACAGCATTCCAGCCTGGGCGATAGACTCCATCCCCTCCGTCTTTCCCCACCCCCACCAAAAAAAGACCATCTGGCAGAGTTAAGAATACTGCCACTTCACGAACATCATAGTAATTAATTTTTCGCAATACTACATACTCTATCCACCAACAAATCATGAAATTATGGCTAAGAGATTTCTAAACAGTTCTTTAACTACTCAGAGAGATTTTCAGAAGCATAAAGCAAGAAGTTTTTCCTTCGTAATCTGTTTTTATTAAGCTTAAAAAGTTCTAATATTTTATCTTTTTTTCCCCCTTTTTTTTAAAGTAATCAACATGGCAATACCTCATCATATGCTTGAGGTTTCCTGGACAAAACCCTATCACTATTTCTGTCTCTAATTCATCCTTTTTGCTTGCTGTGCTGTGGACATGACATCAATTTATTATAACCAATAATTTACAGTGCCTCCCAGTCACTGAATTGCCACCACACACACATGATTCAGAGGAAAGAAACTAGAACCAGCATACTCTTCAGTTGTTTAAGAAAAAGCCTGGTCTTTGTATTTCCCCATTTACATAAACAAGCTAGTAATCAATCAACATAGACTCCACAATGTTTCCTGATAACTAGAGAAAACACACAGGTCTACCAGATGTTTATAGCTACTTGTTAAAAGACACATACCCAAACCTGAAGAGTACTGTAATCACAAAACTGAGCTTGACATTTCTACTAATGACTATTAGTATTAGCAGCCTGACATTTAAACACACAAACCCATACATGCTTATTCTGCTTTAAGTGAAGAACTTTAATTTTGAAGACTGTTTATTAATTTGCTCTACCCCATGATCCTGGTATGGTAGCGTTTTCTATTTCAAGTTCCTATAGACAGTAATATGCTCCATCTTTAAGGCAGTAGGATTCAATGGCATTTGATTTTTGATACATGCTTCATAAAGTTTGCAATACTAAATGAGAAGTTTAATTTCAAACTCCAATCTACATCTGCTCTCCTTTCTCTCCCCCGGATGAGCCTTTGAGGCAAGAGGTTTGATTTAGCAAACAGAACTAAGGCTGCACAGGCATGGTGTGCCTCATGGGCCACGGAGTGAAACTAGATAGACAAGGGAAAACCTACCAGGTCTCAAGACGGCAGGAGAACCAATGACCAGGTATTTGTTTTTAAAGACTCATATGATCCACTGAAGAGAGCCACTGAGTCACAGAGGCAGGGGTGGAGATCGCAGTGAGGGAGGACATGGCACACTATCCCCAGGCAGGGGCAGCAGCTCCCAGCGTGGGGTTAGTCATCAGCTGGGGCTCTGAAGGTGGTGGCATGTTAAGTGACAGATCACAACCAAGATCCATTTCCCATGAAAACAGTTTGAAAAGAAGCTTTTATGTGGGCTCACTTTATACAAATAACACTTCAGAAAACAAATGAACACTCATTAAATTATGCACCGAAAGAAAGTAAACTGTGGAAGCTAGAAGAGACAGCAGTGTTAGATATTAATTAATAGGCTACAGAGAAGAAGAAATACATTTATCATCTGTGAGAAAACGTGTAGGTTTGTCATTTTATTTTCCCTGTACAGAAGAAGCCATAATGGTAGAGTGAACAAATATTCCCAGGGTTTTGGGGCACAGTCTAAAACAGTCCTCCAAAAAATACTAAATTTTTCTCATTTTTAATCTTAAAAATTCACACTAATTTGCATGATACTCTAGGACACCCATGTTTATCTCATAAAAAAAAGTTTCTCTCCCAGATCTCAGGTAAAATTAATATTCTAGGAACGTATGCCACGCATTTCCACTGGCTACCCAGTACCACCCTCGTGTGTCAGCTCACTCCAAAATTAGTTTTATTTAAAAGAAACAAGACCAAAAACAAAGTCAAAAGGAAACAAACAAAACCTAAAAGGGGAAAAATCCTACTAAGATAACTGAAACAAATATTGTCTAATATATTTCTCAGGAAGGGTTTACTCTTGACAAATGTTTTTTATATTAACACAGCATCTGCAGTCAAAAGAAAAATAAGCCACTCACTACCCAAAATGGGAATAAAAGTCTTTTCTTCTATACCTCATTTTTGGAAATAAAAAGTCTTTGGCTGAAAGCAAAGGAAAGAGTTACACCCATATAAACCTTCAGAATGGGAAGAATTAGCATCACCAAGTGCTTCTCAACTTCGCCAACTAACAACAGTATTTTAAAAACTGTTCATTCCAATTTTTGGAGCCAACTCATGATGAACAACAATATCTGTGAACAACAATACCTTCTAGTACTTTATATAATATCTCATTTCAATGTTAACAGAATATTTTTCTTAAATTTCCAGGTACCTCTCTCACATGCTCTGTATCTGTTAATTTATCAAACATTCAAGTGCCTCCTATGTTAATCTCTAAATGGAATACAGAAATAATTAAGACAAGACCCAATCTACTAGAAAAAAAAAGTTGAATATTTAGCACAAATAAACACTCAAAGAAAATAGATCTTCAAGAATATACTATCGAAACAAATATTCAGTCTTGCTAAATTTACCAATAGGTTTTAAAAATACTCTTAAAATAAGGGCTACGTTGCCATGTGACACAGTCAGGCAGTACCTGAAATCTAGTAACTAAAATTAAAAAGCTTATTTCAAGATGGAGTTCGGCTTCTTGCCCTCAGCCCACCCGCTATCCTGAAGTAAAAAGCCACTAGTGGGGTTAAGCAAGATAGGGTCCCCAAATGGGGTAAGGGTGGGCTAGCGCAGTGGCCCAGCCTTGGGGCATCACGTAGGCTGCCAATCCTTGAGTCACGTACGGAAAGCACTGGGAAGGAGGCATTGCAGCAAGAGAGGATTGCTCACTTACAGCGGAAATTGATGCAATAAGTAAATGTAGCTGAGGCCAATGGGGAGCTAGATTTCTCAACTGTCAAATAAAGCAATTACAGATATAGAAAGGGATAGAAGAGGAAGAACCCTTTGGTGTTGAAATGGGATTTGGAGTATTAGGGGGAACCCAAGGACACACACACAGACACGCACATCTTCCCTTGGTCAGCCCACTGCTCAGGAGTGGGCCAGCAAACACCCACAGCAACGAGCACACCCACAGTCTAGATCTTGGCTTGTAAATGTTTTCCACTAAAAAGAACCAGAGACTCTTCGAGAAATGGCAGACTGCAGGGCTAGGGCAGGGAAAAAATAACAGCCTGAAATATCTTAGTATGCCAGAAAGAAATTGCTCAAACAATTATAGGGGCATATCAAAAAGATACATAAGGCTAGTCGCGGTGCCTCACGCCTGTAATCCCAGCACTTTGGGAGGCCAAGGCGGGTGGATCACTTGAAGTCAGGAGTCTGACACCAGCCCGGCCAACATGGTGAAACCCCGTCTCTCTTAAAAATACAAAAATTAGCCAGGCATGGTGGCAGGCGCCTATAATACCAACTACTTGGGAGGTGGAGGCATGAGAATTGCTTGAACCCGGGAGGCGGAGGTTGCAGTGAACTGAGATCATGCCACTGCACTTCAGCCTGGGCGACAGAGTGAGGCTCCATCTCAAAAAAAAAAAAAAAAAAAAAAAAAAAAAAAAAAAAAAAAAAAAAAAAAAAAAAAAAAAAAAAAAAAAAGAAAAGAAAAGAAAAAAGAAGAAAGAAAGAAAAAAAAGATACAAAAGCCTGCAAGAAACAGCAGCCACTGGACAAGTCTAAGGTGATGTAAACATGGAAATGTGTAATAATGGTAAGAGATTATAATCCATTAAATAGGAATACAAGAGTGTACATAAATTAATGGGAAAAGGAACAAGCTTTTCCTCACTTTCAGCTAATAAAAGTAAAAGGAATAACTGGATTAGAAAATCACCATTTAGCAACCATCACAGTATTCATTTATTCTGCCAAGAAACATCAATGAATGCTAAAACTATTGGGTGTGAATTTGAGGAGGAACAGGATATTTACAGTCTCTCCACAATGACACTCACTAACTATAAAATGACAGAGAGTAATCTTACAGTGGAAAAATCTGGCCAGGTTTTCCTAATCACTCTACCTTAGTTAAATGATCGAAGTTAACACTACCAATAACAGAGCAAACCAAAATCACAAACTGTTAGGATACAAAGAGAACACAGCATCGCTTCTGTAATATCTGCATACTTGAATCTAATCATGAGAAAACAAATTCAAACTGATGAACATTCCACTGGCCTGTAAGTTCCACAAGTGTCAAGGTCATCAAAATCAAGAAAAGACTGGAGACCTGTTTCAGACTGAAAGTGACTAAAGACATAATACTCAGTGCTTTTAAAATGCCATCCATTTTAATAAAACTTCAACTTACACATAGACTTACATAAGAATAATAAAGCGATATATACCTGTATGCCATAAAGCTTTTTGTTTTAAGGAAAAAGGGTTAAGTAAAAACCTTCATCACTGAGCTTAAGAGACTGGAAATTGTGATATGAATTCAATATTCCAAGGGGAAAAAAAAACCTGCTAAACAAAAATAACAAATACAGGATCAGTTGCTATGCAACAATAAGAAATGTTTGCATGAAGTCAACAGAGGAGGAGAGAAGGCAGTAAAAATGAATCTTTCTATATTTTCTATGTTAAATTCTCAGGGCAGGTTATAAATAGTGAATCAGAAACTGTTCCAATAGACAGGTATTTTCTTAGAAGACACATAGTGGCATTCTTCAGTTTCTTAGTGTGGAAGATGTGAGGGCAACATTATAATGCTAAAAAGAAATCTACTGGCATGTGACTGAGCTGTACTGAATGACAACTGAAATGGCAAGTTCAACAATAGAAAGTATACAAGTGCCTTAAATTTTATAATGAAGACTCTCTGAGGTTACTACAAGTTAGTGCCATTAAAATACTGAATAAGTTTCTTAGTACTTGTCTTCAACTCTTATTCCATTATTTCTGTTTCTGCCTACTGATTAACCTTGGTAAAACTTTCTGAACGTTTCTAGGAAAAAGCATGGAAAAGAAAAAACAAAGTTCAAAAACAAGATCTGTAACCTTGGTATATGATTTGATTACAATTACTCACTAAACAGTGTGAGATTAGCCAGTACCTTTTATTGTCAGGTTTTAAAAATACTTGGCCACAGGGAATTAGTAAGGCATATTATAGGCACAATTTTGCATAACGTGTAAAGCAAAAGTGCTTAGCAGAAAAAGAGGCTGAAGGCACCATCACACCTTAAACATAAACCTCTTAAGACTTTATGTTTCTGTCACTGCAAAAACACTACATTTAATAGAAAAACGAATCCCCATTTAAATAATATCTAGAAGAGATGCAGAGATACCTAGATGGATATTGGAAAAGTAATGCTTTGAATCTCAAATCCTATTTTCTTGAATTTTAAAATTACAAATAGTTTTTTTGAGTCAAAGAAAACTAGAATCTAAGTTGTGATTTTAAAGAAATCATAATCAAGAAGACTGCCAAATGGAGGAAAGTGGAGGGAACAAGGGAGGAGAACTGCATCTTAAAAGCAGGGGTGGACCAGAAATAGACCAAGTCTTAGAAAAATGAAGCAGCTGATTCAAAACTCAGCTCAATACCTGATTGGATTAAGGTGACGTGGTCCATCCAACCTTAACTGTCTGCCAGAAGCAAAATTATATCCTCACTGGAGGACAGTAATCATATCCAAAGACATTCCAGTTTTATTTTAAATACAATGTTTCTGATTCAGTCAAAAGCTACCAAACATGCCAGCTATTTAAGACCAAGTGACTGAAAACCAAGAAAAACAGACAAGAGAAACCTATACCTGTCAGATATGGGCTTTGAAATAATGTGATTAATATGTCCAAGAAACAGATAATAAGATGTAGAAGTTTAGCAGACAACATTAAACTATTAAAAAACATCAAATGAAAATCTAAAATTAAAATATACAGCTAAAAGGTAAAACGCAATAGGTTTAGGTCAGGCGCAGTGGCTCACGCCTGTAATCCCAGCACTTTGGGAGACCAAGGAGTGCGCATCACCTGAGGTCAGGAGTTCGTGACCAGCCTGGCCAACATGATGAAGCCCTGTCTCTACCAAAAATACAAAAATTAGGCGGGCGTGGTGGCGGGCACCTGTGATCCCAGCTAGTCAGGAGGCTGAGGCAGAAAAATCACTTGAGGGCCGGGCACGGTGGCTCAAGCCTGTAATCCCAGCACTTTGGGAGGCCGAGACGGGCTGATCACGAGGTCAGGAGATCAAGACCATCCTGGCTAACACAGTGAAACCCCGTCTCTACTAAAAAATACAAAAAACTAGCCGGGCAAGGTGGCGGGCGCCTGTAGTCCCAGCTGCTTGGGAGGCTGAGGCAGAAGAATGGCGTAAACCCGGGAGGTGGAGCTTGCAGTGAGCTGAGATCCGGCCACTGCACTCCAGCCCAGGCGACAGAGCGAGACTCCGTCTCAAAAAAAAAAAAAAAAAAAGAGAAAAAGAAAAATCACTTGAACCCGGGAGACGGAGGTTGCAGTGAGCTGAGATTGTACCACTGCACTTCAGCCTGTGCAACAGAGTGAGACTCGGTCTCAAAAAACAAACAAAACACAATAGGTGTGATGGCAGATTAGATACAACCCTTGAAGAGACATCAGTATAATGAAAGGTGTGTCAGAGGGAAAAAATCCAGAGATTTTAGAGTAAAAAAGAATATTGAAAATAGCGGGAAACACATATAGGACTCAATGAAAATGTGTAATATATATGTAACTAGAGACCCAGAAACAGATGCAAAAATGGGACAGAAGCAACATTTATAAAAATAATGGCTGAGAAATTTCTTATACTGATGATAGATATAAATCCACAGATTCAAGAAGTTCAGTGAATCACAGCGGAATAAATACAAAGAGAGTATAACTGGGCACATCATAGCAGGGCTTCTCAAAATCTAAGAGAAAAAAAATTTCTATTATCTGACTATTAAGGGAGAAATAATCCTAAATACAGAGAAAAGATAAAATACCCTCAAAGAAAAGACAATATGACTTGAGAGGTGATTTCATCAGAAAACAACTGAAATCAGAAGGTAACGGAATAACATCTTACAAGTGCTCAAGAAAAGCAAAACGAACAAACAAAAAAAGACCCTGACAATCTGGAATTCTATACCTAGAAAATATATCATTCAAAAAAAAAGGAGGTGGCTTAAAGATAGAATAACTTCAAGACTTGGGGGTAGGCAAAAGTCATGGACAAAAGGTGTGAACAGACATTGCATAAAAGATATGCACATGCTCAATAAGCTCATGTAAAGGCACTCAATATCACTAGTCATAGAGAAAACGCAAATTGAAATCATAATGAAGTAAATACACTGCAAATCCATCAGAATGTCTAAAACCATACAAGACTGAGAATGCCAAATGCTGATGAGGACATGAAATAACCAGAACTCTCATACAGTGTTGTTGGGAGTTAATAAGATAGAGCTACTTTGGGGAAAAAACACATGGCAGTTTCTTAGAAAATTATGTATATACCTATCCTCTGACCGAGCAATTCCACTCCTAGGTATTTATTCAGAAAAAATACTTAAAAATGATCACAAACAAAATCTTGTTCAAGAATAGTCAAAGCAACTTTGTTCATAATAGTAAAAAAACTAGAAATACTCCAGGTGAACTTTACTAAGCAATAAAGAAGAATGAGCAAGGCCAGGTGTGGTGGCTCACACCTGTAATCCCAGCACTTTGGGAGGCCAAGGCGGGCGGGCAGATCACGAGGTCAGGAGATAGAGACCATCCTGGCTAGCACGGTGAAACCCCGTCTCTACTAAAAAAGACAAAAAAATTAGCCGGGTGTGGTGGCAGGCACCTGTAGTCCCAGCTACTCGGGAGGCTGAGGCAGGAGAATGGCGTGAACCCAGGAGGCGGAGCTTGCAGTGAGCTGAGACAGCGCCACTGCACTCCAGCCTGGGCAACAGAGCGAGACTCCGTCTCAAAAAAAAAAAAAAAAGAAGAATGAGCAACTGATACACACTACTGTATGGATGAACCTCAGAAATATGCTCAAGTGAGAGAAGCCTTATACAAAAGAGTACATACATATGATTCCATTTAAATTAAGTTAGAGGACAGAATCAATCTTTGGTAGAAGAAAATCAGAACAGTGGTTGCCTTGACCTGTGAGATTCATTGGGAAGGACAGGAGGAACTTTCTGAGGTAACAGTAATATACATCTTACAAGGAGTCTGGGTTACTACATGTGTATGCACTTATCAAAACTAGGTGATTGCAAGCTTAAGATTTGTGCATTTTGTTGAATATAAACACGATCTAAAAGAACAGCAAACTGTAAGTCAATATGCAACTCTAGGTAATAATAAGCATGTTGAAAACACTTGAAGTGTATCAATTAACTTTGAAATGCATCAAAAAATAAGATGGTTGGACAGATATGTAATAAAGCAAGTATAATAAAATATTACTGGTAGAATCCAGGTGGTAAGTATATAAACACCAACTGAAAACACTTTCAATTTTAAAATTTTTCATAAATATTGAATAAGAAATAGGAAGGTGAAATTAACACTTGACAAAAATGAAGAAATCATCAATAGAAAACTTATATTTAAAGGAAATCTGAAAGAGTTAATTCTTCTGAAAGAAGGAAAAGATCCAGATGGAAGAGCAGAGATGTAGTAAGGAAAACAGAGTAAGAGGAAGGGCAACCATGAATATAAAACTAAATAAAAATCAACTGTATGGAACAGTAACAATGATGTCCTGTAGGAAACACACACACTTGACAACTATATCAAACAAGGAGGGAGGACTTCATTGAGCTACAGTGTTGTAAAATCCTTGCATTTTTCTGGGAGGTGATACTAGTTTATAGTCTTTAAAAAGTCAAAACTGCATGATGTAATCTCTAGAGCTTACCATTAGACAAATGGTAGAGGAAGGAAAAAAACGAAATAAAAAGCATCTAAACTGGAAAAGAAAAATTAGAAGAGGCTGACCAATGGAAAACAAATAATAAATATGGTATAATTAAACCCAAGTGTCAGTTGTTATACTAAAAGTAAACAGACTGAATACTCTAAGACTATTCTCAAACTTAAAAAAAGAAATGTGCTACCTGACAAAATACTGCTGAAACCACATAAATCCTGTTTATCAAATGTACTGCACACAATAGCTAACATAAAGACTGAAAAGAAAAAGCAACTAGGATGGTACAAATTATGCAAAAGTCACTCAAACTATTCCAAAATACTGCAGCAGCACAAAATATTTCTTTCTGATTAATCACACCTTGAAGCAAGATGAAACAGAAAATATAGGTACAAAGAAAAGCAAACTTCCACATTACATATTTACATAGTTCCTACTGTGTGTAATTTCCTAGACTTGGTGTTTAGGTCTCACTTAATCGTACCTGAAAAATCAAGAGGCTTTTACTTTTCCTAATGTGGTTAAAACAAAAATACAAGAATGTGGCAGACCAGCCACTGTCTCATTTTCCCTTCGATGAAAACTGGCTCCTTCAACCTTAAACAGACAGCTCAGGTATGGGAAATTGGTTAAATCTGGGCCAGTCCCAAGCGACCTGGATCCATCACCTGTGGGGCAAAAGCCTGTGAAATGGCATCTGGCCTTGTGCAGAGAGTCCCCATTGCACAAACTGTTTTTGTGCTATGTACAGACATCAGGGTGAGTATGTGTGTCTGCTGTCTTTCTGTGCAGAACTTACACCCCCTATTTGCCAAACCCAGCCTCATCTTGCATTTGGGAAAGACACAGCAGCTTCACATCACTGGGTGCAGCACATCTCACCACCCACCGACCCTGTCCTTCACATACGCTGAACACCTACTCACCAGGGCCTGTGTAAGATGCAAGGATACCCATTTCACTACAGTTTATATCATAAAAATACCTTATGTCCTTTTTTTAGGAAGACATGGACTAAAGTAACATCTGCATCAACCTCACCCCACAAGTTGTGTCTGCATCTGCCATCTTAAAATAATAACTGAATTTTCAATTATTTACATCCTCTATAACTGTTATAGATGCTTATATACTTTGGTATATGAACACTGTGTGATATGGCTTGGACCTGTGTTTCCATAAAATCTCATATTGAACTGCAGTCCCTAATGTTGGAGGGGGGACCCGGTGGGAGGTGGCTGGATCATGGAGGTGGACTTCTCATGGATAAGGTTTAGCAACCCCCCTTGGTGCTGTTCTTGTGACAGTGAGTTCTTGTAAGATCTAGTTTTTTTAAAGTGTGCGGCACCTCCTCCTTTCGCTTTCTCTTGCTTCTGCTCCCACTATGTGAGACATCTCACCCCCACTTTGCCTTCCACCATGATTATAAGTTTCCTGAGTCTTCCCCAGAAGCCAAGCGATGCCAGGATCACGCTTCCTGTACTGCCTGCCGAACTATGAGCCAATTAAACCTCTTTCCTTTATAAATTGCCCTGTCTCAGGCATTTCTTTATAGCAATGCGAGAACACACACAATGTGTAAAGATCTGAGAACACGAGATACAGACTGTAAGTTACAGAGTTTAAAACCTTAAAAGGTTTTCCAGAGTATACTATCAGTATGAGCCTACATCATCAGATGCAGTAAACTTAAGTTTTCAAGGCCATAAAAAGATGAAGGTGTAGGATACAAAGTTTAACAGCTACCAAGTAAGACCTTCAGAGTTGCTATGGTACAGAATCTTGTATAATTTTTAAATATAGGCCAGGTGTGCTGGCTCACGCCTGTAATCCCAGCATCTGAGGAGGCCAATGTGGGTGGCTCACCTGAGATCAGGAGTTCAAGACCAGCCTGGCCAATACGGCAAAACCCCATCTCTACTGAAAATACAAAAATTAGCCAGGCGTGGTAGTGCACGCTTGTAGTCCCAGCTACCCAGGAGGCTGAGGCAGGAGAATCACTTGAACCTGCGAGGTGGAAGGCTGCAGTTAGCCGAGACTGCACCACTGCACACCAGCCTGGGTGACAGATTGAGACTCTGTCTCAAAAATAAATAAATAAATATAGAGAAAAGTAAATTATTCCAAAATAATATTTTAATCAAAATAATTTTTATATTATAAATAGAGCATTCTTATGCCAGCATTCTTATTACATGCTTCTAAAGCGACTACCCCATGACCTTGGCCCTGTCTTCTCTTCCCCTTGGGAGGCTGGTCTGCTCTTCTTCCACAAACTCTGCGTAAGTCACCACACACATGAACTTCTCCCTGCCACTCCAGGCAATCTGTCTTTGGTTTCCTGTAACTCTGTACCTAGCCCTGTCAGTACTTCTCGCTGAAATGTCTTATTATATGTGATTTCTCTCCTATGGGACAAGCTCCTTGAAAGTCGGGTTCTTGTTTGTTCATCTATAAGCCACTTTGATTGGCTAAAAGGAGGGGAATGCTTTTTATTCTATATTTCTCTGTACTGCTTCTATTTCATGAGAATAAAAATGTCTCAAAAAAACCATTCTCTGCAAGAGTACACTGACCTATAACATCAGTACTTTATTTACCTATGAAGGGAAGGGACTGGGATAGGAAGCACAAAAACAGTTCTTGCTGGGGGAGGACAATTTTATCCCAACTAAAGCAAGCTGATGACATAATATCCACAGGCTCTGCCATCTGACCACTGCCTGCATTTATTATCCTCATTTCTTTCTACCGCCAAGTCAGCCACCTTCCACTGTCACGCTCCTCCTCTCCACGCCTCTTCCCCTCAGCTTCAACCTGTCTCACTGCACTTGTCCTTCAGACCGGTTGCTCTCGGAGGCCGGCCCGCCCTTGTAGTCCAGGACAACTGCACTCACAAGCTCACAGCTCTTTGCACTTTGTCTTCCTAGGAGTACCAACGCTGAAATTAATGAAATAATCCCCTATAAGGACATCAGCTAAAGAGAGGCAGGGACCTAGTATGTTGTTCCGTGCTAACTCCTCTAGGGCCAGGCCATAGTGCCCAGAACAGAGCAGGCACACAAGTAACTGCTGAACGTTGATTTTGCTGGGTGCTGAGTGAAACACAGAAATACAGGTATCATCTGTCTCTCCCATTAGATAAACCTCACAACAGCAAGGATGGGTATATGCTTTCTTACCTTAGTACCCTGCCACACAGCACCACTATCACATAGTAGGCATTTAATCATTACTTGCTGAAGAGCAAATGAATGAACAATTCATGTACATGTCTTCAAGATCTTTTACAGCTTAATATTCATCTAGGCAGGAAATATGGAATGTGATAATCTTTTGTAAGTTGTTCAGACTTGTCTTAAAAACTTTTGCCATTACCATTAAGGTTAAGTAATCCATATTATTAATATTCTAGATGCCTCAGGCACATGATCATAAAAAGAACATTAAAAAAACAAACCCAACCTCAGAGAAGATCAGTTCAACAATTTTCCATATGCTCATTATAGTCAGGCGTAAACATGCCCAACTTTAATATTATTAAAATACAAAAATGGAAAGAGCAACTTGCCCAAATTATAAACAGCTAGAAACACAGTATCAAATAAAAGCACCTCAGCCTGGACTAAGCCATCAAGAAGGCATTAAAAACCTCTTCCTAAAACAAAAATGAGACACCACTATATAACTATTAGAATGGTTAAAATCCAAAACACTGATAACATCCAGTCCTGGAGATGATGCAAACCAGAAACAGCTCTCATTCATTGCAGCTGGAAATGCAAAATGTTACAGACACTCTGGAAGACAGTTTGACAGTTTCTTACAAAGCTAAACATAGTCTTACATACAATCCAGCAGTCATACTCCTAGATATTTACCCAACTGATTTAAAAATGTATGTCTCCACACAAACATGCACACAAATGTTTATAGCAGCTTTATTCCTAATTGCCCAAAACCAAAGGTCTTTCAGTGTGTGAATATATATGGTACATCCATACAATGGAATAATATTTGGTGATTAAAAGAGAAATGAGCTATCAAGCCACAGAGGTATGGATGAATCTTAGATGCATACTCCTAGGTGAAAGAATCCAATCTGAAAAAGCTATGTATGGTATGATTCCAATTATATGACATCCTGGAAAAAGTAAAACTATGGAGACGGTAAAAAGATCAGTGGTGAGAAGGAGTCAGCAGTTGGGAAGAAGGAGGGAGAAGCACTGAATAGGTGAAACACAGGATTTTCAGGGTAGTGAAATCATTCTGCATGATACTGTAATGGTGGATAGATAACACTGCATTTGTCAAAACCCATGAACTTTACAGCACAAACAGCTAACCTGGATGTATATAAATTTTTACAAAATCATTTAGGAGGTCAGGAGCGGAGGTCCCAGGATGGAATGCAGAATGTGACAAAACAATCTAACTGCATTACAAATGTAGTAGACAATCTCACTGAAGTGGGTAGGGCAGAAGGTGCTGACCTAAGTAACTGTGAAAAGAGTGCAGACTGTAAGACTAAAGGCAAAAGAAAATGTACATAAGCACTGTACTCTATTTGCTAAAGTTGTTTCCCAAAGGGATATGTGTTAACAATTCTGAAACCACTATACTTGTACACTGAAATTAAAGAATTAAGTAAATGGATGGCGGGTGGTGAAAGCCAGGTTTCTCACTGTTTGGGAGGTTACAGTTTAGCAAAGGAGGAGGCTAGAAGGACCCACATGGTAATAATTAGAGCTGGAGACATCACTATCAATTCATGCTTAGCTTAATATGAATACAGATCGTCACATACAGCAATATTTATAAATATGTGTACACACATGGGTTAGTATACACACAGATATTTCCACGCTCTGTCATCTGAGGGGGCCTAGAAGCAAGTGACACCCCAATAGCAGCAAGCATACGCAGCACCCAAATCTTGCTTTCTAATACCATTCTCCAAGGGAAGAGCCTGGATTCCTTGAAGAAATGATTGATTTTAGGCCTTGGGCAGGAAATATACAAGATGAGCCTGGAGCATCTTCTAGTACCAGAAAGAAAAGAGGTGCAGTAGTGCAGAAGGAAGGGATGGAGGGAGGAGGGACCAACCATGAAAGAGCACCCAGTGGACAAAGGTGGAACAAGTTTAGCAACAAAATAGAAGTGTATATAATCCAAACTATAAATATGCATGAGACCATATTGACATAAATATATAACTGAACAAATAAATGAATAAGAACAGACAAATCTCCCTCCTGAACAGAAGAAATTACATAGATATTCCAACCTCAAGGAAGTAGAGTATAACTCCCCACCCATAAGCGTGAGCTGCATATTAGTGACTTTCTCCTGAAGAGCACTGCAGGTAAAGGAGGGGAAAGAGTAACTGAACTGAAGAAATATGACAAACATTCCCTTCAGCCAGGTGATCAAGGTCAACATCAACAATGATAAATCATGCTGACAGTATGTACCTTTGATATGATGTGATGGAAATGGCATTTTATCTCTACAGTCTTCCCCTCAGAAATCTATAACACCAATCTAATCATGAGAAAAACATGAGACAAATCCCAATAGAGGAAAATTTTACAAAATACCTGACTAGCACTCCTCAAAACTGTCAAGGTCATCAAAAACAAGGAATGCCTAAGAAACTGGCACAGACAAGAGGAGCCTGGAGATATGACAATAGAAAAAAGACAGCAGGTCAAATCTAAAGACATCTAAATAAAGTATAGATTATCTTTACAATTTTTCTGTAAATCTAAAACTCTCCAGCTGGGCACAGTGGCTCATGCCTGTTAATCCCAGCCCTTTGGGAGGCTGAGGCAGGTGGATCTCCTGAGGTCAGGAGTTTGAGAACAGCCTGGTCAACAAGGTGAAACCCCGTCTCTACTAAAAATACAAAAAATTAGCCCGGTGTGGTGGTGTGTGCCTGTAATCCCAGCTACTAGGGAGGCTGAGGCAGAAGAATCGCTTGAACGCAGGAGAATCACTTGAATGTGGGAGACGGAGGTTGCAGTGAGCTGAGATCGCGCCACTGCACTCCGACAGTGCATAAATAAAACTCTCCTTAACTTAAACTTATGTTAAAACAGGCAGGGCATGGTGGCTCACGCTAACAGAAGGCTGAGGTGGGAGGACTGTTTGAGCCCAAGAGTTTGAGGCTGCACTGAGCTATAGTCATGCCAGCCAGGGTGACAGAGCAAGACCCTGTCTCAAAAACAAACACCTCTATGAGGTCCAACAGCTGTCACTTGAATATATTCTTAAACATATGAGTATACTAAAAGTATCCCACCAAATGAAGAAATGTAGGAACCACGAAAATTTTCCCTTTGTCAAACATTCTCAACATTTCAACTTTAAACTGGTTCCTTTCAAACAAATACTGGCAGTATTTACAATAAAAAGGTACAGTGCAGTATCATACAGAAAAAGAAAATGTGATCATTAGAGTTCAAACTGCAGGCTCTACAGTCAGAGTGCCTGGATTAAAACTCTGAATCTATCTCTTTACAAGCAGCACGACCTTGGACAAGGTTAAATAACCCTGCTTTAGGGAAGAACTGAAGCAGAGGCTTAGAAGAACACAGTTTAAAATACGGTTTCTCTCTATACCAAAAGTATAAGATACACTTAAACCTCATCCACCTCCAAAAAAATCTATTTATTACAAAGGCTTAACTGAATCAATGTTCAATTATAACTGTCTCCTGAAATTAATAGTGATTTCTGCTAAGTTAAGTGTCCAATTGGAAATCTTAAGTATTACAAAAGGCTTAGATCACCAAATGATCAACAGCATTCAGTCTCTTAAAAGTTGATAGACTGAAGACTGCAAAACAAAGGCTGAGAGACCCTGGTACATGTCTATGCAACTGGTAAAGGTATGAAGCAGCTTCATGAGGATGCATCCAGTTCCATGGTAGAGAGGGGTGGATTATCTTCTAAAAAATAAACAAATCATTCATTTTTAAATCAATACAAGCAAATGTCAAATTTCATGGTAAATAAAATCTCTGTAACACAGGGCCCACACTCACAGCTTACTTCTCCAAACACCACTCAGCTCTTCCCAGATGCTGACCACCAGCCATCTGTGGTCCACTGGTTCTTGGGCTGCCACTGGAGTTTATTATTTTCAAGTACTGTCTCGTACACCAGTCATCAGCAGAGAAAAAAGGTTCCCATTGTTATGCCAGCACATATCCCATCCTTGTCCACCCATACCAGAGGATTCTCTCTTTTTTTTTTTTTTTTTGAGACGGAGTTTCTCTCTTGTTTTGCCCAGGCTGGAGTGCACCGGCGCAATCTTGGCTCACAGCAACCTCCACCTCCCAAGTTCAAGCAATTCTCCTGCCTCAGCCTCCCAAGTAGCTGGGATTACAGGCATGTGCCACCATGCCCGGCTAATTTTGTATTTTTAGTAGAGAGGGGGTTTCTCCATGTTGGTGAGGCTGGTCTTCAACTCCTGACCTCAGGTGATCCGCCCACCTGGGCCTCCCAAAGTGCTGGGATTATAGGCGTGAGCCACTGTGCTCAGCCTAGGATTCTCTTTTCAAACATAATATTCACTTTTGATAAGAATCTCCCAAACACCCGCTTCCAAGTCAACTATTAACGTAACAAGTACCCAAATGGTGAGTGTTCAAATATTGCAAGTGCAAACTAAGCAAACATAAATCAGTTTCCTCCTAATTCACTGGCCTTCCCTGCTCAGTTTCCTCAGCTGGTGCCCCCTCATCTCTGACCTCTAACCAATTGGAGCCTCAAGGCTCAGCCCTCAGACCCTGCCTCTATCTCTCTAACTCCCCATGTACTCCAATACCATCAATATGCTGCCATCTCTGGTCTAAAATACCATCAATATGCTACGGATGTTATTTGTATATCAAGCCTGAACTTCCCCAGTCTTTCCCTTCACCAGGAACTCTATCCCTGTGAGTTCACTGGGAATTCAACTGCTCAGGCAACCCGTCTCTCTCCCCACATCCTACCAACTCTATCTGCAAAATTTATCCATGTATCCACCATCCAACCACTTCTCACCATTCACCTGGTCCCAGTCACTTTTCCTCGCCTCTTCTCAGACGTATCAGCACGCCTGCCAACCAACCTCCCTGCTCCAACTCTGCAGCTGCTTCTCCATGAGCTGAGCAGAGGGACCCTCTGGAAATGGAGACTCGTCTGCTCCAACTCTCAGGGCCCTCTCAGCTCACTGACTGTAACCCTCAGTGTTCTTATCACAGAAGGGGAGAGGCCTCACAGGATGCTGCCCCTCTCACTCACATGCTCTAACAATTCAGCTTCCGTGTTTTCTTAGTCATGAACATATTCCACTGCCTCAGGGCCTCCACACGCCCTCTGCTTGAACTGCTCAAAAGGTCCTTTCCCATATATGACCATGGTTTGCCTCTCACTCTCTCAGCTGGACAAGCAGCCCCGTCCCTCCATCAGTCTACCCGCTTATCATACTTGAATTTCTTCAGACTCAGTGCCACCTGCCATTATTTATTTATTTGTCTCCTTATTTTCTGACATCCCCATAGAGAAACAAACACATCGTGAGAACAGGAGCTTTGCTGTGTTCACTGTGGCAGCCCCTATGTCTAGAGCAGGGCCTGTCACACACAGGTACACAGACAATTTTTTTTTTTTTGAGACGGAGTCTCGCTCTATCGCCGGGGCTGGAGTGCAGTGGCCGGATCTCAGCTCACTGCAAGCTCCGCCTCCCGGGTTCCCACCATTCTCCTGCCTCAGCCTCCCGAGTAGCTGGGACTACAGGCGCCCGCCACCTCGCCCGGCTAGATTTTTGTATTTTTTTTAGTAGAGACAGGGTTTCACCGTGTTAGCCAGGATGGTCTCGATCTCCTGACCTCGTGATCCGCCCGTCTCGGCCTCCCAAAGTGCTGGGATTAGAGGCTTGAGCCACCGCGCCCGGCGCACAGACAATTTTTTAAAAATATATATTAACAGACTTGGTGTGGTGGCTCACGCCTGTAATCCCAACACTTTGGGAGGCCGAGGTGGGCAGATCACTTAAGGTCAGGAGTTCAAGAACAGCCTGGCCAACGTGGCAAAATCCTCTCTACTAAAAACAACAATTAGCCAGGTGTGCTGGAACGTGCCTGTAACTCCAGCTACTCAGGAAGCTGAGGCACAAGAATCTCTTAAACCCGGGAGGAGCCAAGCTTGCCCCACTGCATGTTAGTTTGGGTGATGGATTGAGAGTCTCTCTCTCAGTCTCTCTCTCTCTATGTGTGTGTGTGTATATGTGTGTGTGTGTGTGTATATATGTGTGTCTGTATATACATATAAACAAAGTTTTAAAAATTAAGTTTGTATTATCTGGGATATTCAATATCCACGCTCACCCTACCCTAATAAAGTAACCAGAATTCTAAATTATTACAGCATCAATATATAAGCACCTAAAAAGCAAACAGGCATTCCTCGGGTGGTAAAAATAAATGAAACCGTACTCAACTTTCTACCTTAAATAAACCACATCATTTTAAATAAAAGTTTTGTCTTTAAAACCAGTGTATCTGTTCCAGGAGAATGCACAGACATGTTAACATATGTGAAAGAAAAACTAGCACCTATAGTATTTTTCTGTCATAGGGAGTTTTTTGTTTTGTTCGTTTTGAAAGAAAAGGCTGTGGAAATAAGTGCTAGACATCAAAGAAAATAGCTTTGTACTTCTTTTCTTTTTCTTTTTTAAATCCCTACAAGAGTTCAATGAGAGAAAACACAGAAGCCAAACACTACAGGGTTAACCAAGATGATGTCAGCAAGCCTGAGCGTTAAATTGCAGAGTGAATGCTGAAAGACCTTTTCAGCCAGGGAAACATTTTGCTGTAATGGTACCATTACAAATTTTTTACAGTAATAACACAGCACATTATAAGCTTGCTCAACTGATAAGCTCTTTGTAAGGGTTAGAAGTCTACAGCCCTCACACACAAAGACCTTTCTGTCTGAGGGCTCTTAGAAGTCAATAAGCTAAAAATCACATCCTGCACAATATCCACTTAGAGTCACAGAGGATCTAGTCTTCTATTGCTTTGCCTAGTTTCCCCTCGGCATAGAGAAGCCATTAGGACACAGAGGCAGAGAAAGCGACATCACTTTTGTGTCCAATTATCTCTTGGTTCTAGCCACTTTCTACTTCAAGACGATTTTAGATTTAAAGAAGAATTGTAAAGATGGCAGAGAGAGTTCCCACAGCTTCACCCCACTTCTGATGTTAACATCTCACTTAACTATGCCACACAGAGCAAAACTAAGAAACTGATATAGGTATACATTATTACTGAAAGTGTAGACTTTACTCAGATTTCACCAGTTTTCCCACTAATGTCCTTTTTCTCATCCAATCTAGGGCCCCACAGTACATTTAGTAATCCCACCTCCTTGGTCACCTGTAACCTCTGAGAGTTTCCCTGTCTTTCCTTGCTTTTCGTGACGCTGACACTTTTGAAGAACATAGATCAAGTATCTTGTGGAAAATCCCACACCTTGGGTTTGTCTGAAGTTTTCTCCTGATTAAACTGGGGTTGTGGATTTGGGGAAGACTATGCAGAGGTGACATGTCTTTCTCATGCCATCACATTGAGGGGGTAACCTGATACAAATGTGACCCACTCCTGTGATGTCAAGGTGGTGTCCACCAGATTACCATTCTCCATTAAGGAGACTCCAGTCACCCTGTTCCTCCACAGTCAAGAGGAGGGAAATTAAGCTCCACTTCCAGGAGGAAGATTATCAAAGACTTTAAAACAAGCATTAAAACCACCATAGTGATTAACAAATACTTTGTTAACTACTTTATTTGAGACAGAGTTTTGCTCTTTGCCCAGGCTGTAGAGAAGTGGTGTGATCTTGGCTCACTTTAACCTCTGCCCACCAGGTTCAAGTGATTCTCCTGCCTCAGCCTCCCAAGTAGCTGGGATTATAGGTGCTCACCACCACGCCCAGCTAATTTTTTGTATTTTTAGTAGAGACAGGGTTTTGCCATGTTGGCCAGGCTGGTCTCGAACTCCTGACCTCAGGTGATCCACCCATCTCGGCCTCTCAAAGTGCTACGATTACAGGCATGAGCCACTGTGCCCGACCAACTACTTTCTTTAAACTATAATTTGTTTGATAAATAAATCTGGAGTTACAGTTCATGGCAACTAATAAAAGCTGAGACTTAAGAGGGCTTTTATAACCAGACCATATGAATATTTGTAAAATCATCAATTACAGAAACAAAAGATGTTTTAAAATATCATTTAGTTTTAGCTGTAAGGTGTTTGTCAGTTTAACCCCTGGCCAAAAGTTCTTTGTTTTCATCATCTCATCTAATACAGAGTACTTCCACATTGTGACTCAGGATTTAGTGCTGACCACTCATCTGCTCACTTTTACAGTCATGGCCCCTGTAATGATGTCTCAGTCAACAACTGACCCCTTATACTGTGGTCCCGTAAGACTGTAATACCTTATTTTTACTGTACCTTTCATACGTTGTTATATGTTTAGAAATACAAACACCATTGTGTTACAGTTGCCTACAGTATTCAGCACAGTAACATGCTGTATAGGTTTGGAGCCTAGGAGCCGCAGGCTACACCATACAGCCTAGGTGTGTTGGAGGCTGTACCGTCTAGGCTTGTGTAAGTGCTCTCTATGATGTTTATACAACAAAATCACCTGAGGACATACTTCTCAGAATGCATCCCTGTCATTAAGTAACACATTATTGCATCTGGTTATACAACTCATTGACAGTAACATGGCTCAGAGGAGAGAAGAAAGGAAAAGAATACATATATATAAAGCATTAACCTATCAAATATATGACTGGGGGCATTTGTGTGCCAAGTCTGGCCTCCCACCAACCTGACTTTATAAAAGTTACTTACTAGAAAGACCCAGGGCTAAATGGCAATGATGGTTCTTAAACACTAGCAAGTATAAGACTTACCAGAGAAGCCTGTAAACAATGCAGATCACTGGACTCCACTTGCCAAGTCTGGGGCCTAGAAATTTGCCCATTAGCAAGCACCTGAAGTGATTCTCTTGCAGATGGTCTGCCTCTAAGACACTCCCACCTGGTCTAAGACCCACAGGCAATGCTAAGTCAGACCCACACTGACTTACACTTCTAAACCTTACATTTTACCTCCGATTTTCCTATCCCAGACAACACTGCCTTAGATGAACAACACTGCCACCACCAGATCCAGCTTCACCTTTGTTCCCTCACCTGTTCCTTTTCAAACAGCAGAGGGTCTTATTAGTTCAATAAAGATGATTAAATGTTAGAACTAAAGACTCAAAAGCTTTGCTGATGCCATCTTAAGACCTCTTAAAAATGTGAAAGGATGCCTTCGTGATTGGTTGGAACAGTCCAGAAACCCAGCCACCTTTACAGAAAGGCATGGCCCAGGCAACCGGAGTGCCTCCCACAGCTCCCCAACTCATTCTGTCTCCTCTAATTGATCCAAGCACCCACCCCGTGCTTTCCTGTATAGCTTACAGTATCCTGCCTTGGTGTGCAGTGGCACAATCACAGCTCCCTGCAGCCTCAACCTTCCAGGCTCAAGCCATCTTCCTACCTGCCAAAGTAGCTAGGACCACAAGCGTGCAACAAAATACCCAGCCAATTTCTTTCTTTTTTTTTTTTTGACAGAGACAGGGTCTTCCTATGTTGCCCAGGCTGGTCTTGAACTCCTGGGCTCAAGTGATTCTCCCACCTTGGTGCTGGGATTACAGGCATGAGCCACTGTCGAGCCTTGTTTTATTCTTATCTCAAAATCCTTTGAATATTGATGTATGTTTTAAAAGGCAGACTACCGCTGATATAGTTTGGATATTTGTCCCCACCCATATCTCATGTTGAAATGTAATCCCCAGTGTTGGAGGTGGGCTCCGGTGGGAGGCAACTGGATCATGGGGTGGATCCCTCATGAATGGTTTGGTTGTGGTGCTGTCCTCCTAACAGTGAGTTAGTTCTTTACAAGACCCAGTTGTTTAAACATATGTACCACCCCCTTCCCTTGCTCCCATCTGTGCCATGTGAGATGTCTGCTTTCCCTTTGCCTTCTACCATGAGAAGCTCCCTGAAGCCTCCCCAGAAGCCAAGCAGATGCCTGTGCTATGCTATGCTTCCTGTACAGCCTACTGAACCGCCAGTCAATTAAACCTCTTTTCCTTATAAATTACCCAGTCTCAGGTATTTCCCTATAGCAGTGCGAGAACAGACTAACACGTCAGTTCTACTATGGGAACTGAGGTGATAACAGCTGTGATCTCAGCCTCTACAAATGTATAAAGGAAATGCCACTGTGCTATGTCTTAAGATAAAGAAAATGATATGTCAATCCCACTTCCTTGAGAATGTGCTAACAGGCTCTCACAATCACAGGACTCTGATATAGCCAATGGTGAAATCATTTCAGAAATGTTCACGTACCTGGAGAAGGTTTGTTCTGCCAACAAAATAATCACAGATTCAAAGCAACTAACACATCCATTTTAGGTAAACTATGATCGGTTCTGTCAAAATAGTCTTCCCTAAATTGTAAAAACAAACACATGGGATTCCAAGACTATAATGTTACTACAAAGCATATTCACGTATTTGTTTATATAGATCAAAATCTACGTGCGGTCTCAGGGAATGAATTCTGAAGGGCTTTGCTTTTCAGATACTTGAGGATAGTTTCCGGTAGCCCTCACATTTCACAAGCATGTCATCTCACATGGCACAGATGGGAGCAAGGGAAGGGGGGTGGTACATATATTTAAACAACCGGATCTTGTAAAGAACTAACTTACAGTTAGGAGGGCAGCACCACAACCAAACCATTTATGAGGGATCCACCCCCATGATCCAGTTGCCTCCCACCAGAGCCCACCTCACATTTCACAAGCATGTCCCAAACATGAGCTATGGTAACAGGCAACATGCATCATCTCAATTTATCCTTGGAACCATCCTATAAGATAGACAATTTCTACCCTCACCCCATTTTTAAGGAAATTAAGGTTCAGAGGAGTCAGGTAACTCGCTGCCCAAGACCACACCGCTAGTGAAGAACGAAGCTGAATGAAGCAACATGATTCAAGTCAGACCTATTTGTGCCCAAACCAATGTCCTTAGCATTCCCTGCATCCCCTCAACTCTGGTGTTGTCTGGCCTTACCCTTCGCCCCGCTCTGCCTCGTCACTCCACTCCAGTCATGCTGGCCACTATGCTATGTCCTAAACATACCACACATACTCCTCTGCACTATCTGTCTCACTGCACCCCACTTCGCTCCACCAGCATATAGGAGACCATGGTCTTGGCTTTCTGCACTGCTGTGTCTCCAGCTAGCACAGTGTCTTGCTACAGATGTTCAAAATTTTTTTTTATTTTTGAAATTAATGTATGTGAATATTGTAACTAATTGGTTGGAAGTCTTTCTAATTTTTAGAGCACAATACCCTGACTTCTTCATCAGAGTATAAGGGGACACTCAGCATAATTCATCTAATTATAAAAAGCAAAATTTAAGCTGTGGAGCTAAGGCCCCATAATGGATGCTTCTAGGTGACATCAGTGAAAATGGCAGAGTGAAGACTTCCAAAAATTCTGTCTGCCCTAAAAGTAAAGAGAACGCTGGCAAAAATGGGCAGTGACAACCTTTTCAGGACTCTGGATATTAAAGATTTGCAATAATCCAGACAGCATTTATGCAAGAAAAAGACAAAAATTTTGGTAACAGTAAGCTTTATGGCATTTTATTTTGCCCTATTTCCAGCCTGTTTTCTACCCTAGCTTTGAAAAACAACAGTCTACAATCACAGCAAAAACCAGCAGCCTGGAAGCCACTAGAGGGGTCATAAAGGGGCTGGAGCTCCTTCAAAGCCCCATTCCCAAAGAACTGTCATTGTCTGACCTATCTGGTTCTCTGGAAGACCTTGCAATGTTGTCTTTATTTGACCTGACTCAGAATTTTTCTACTGCAAACAGCTTCTTGGAAGTGGAAGGGGGGCTGGTCAAGAACAATCACAGGCAATTGCTGAATACTGCACTGCCCAAGGGGATGGCTAACCATAAACCTGGCGGGGGAGGGGGGGGGAACAAAAAAAAAAAAAACACAGGCTACATAAAAAGTTTAAAAAGAAAAGCAAGGAATAAGATGTGATATGGGGTTTTGAAAAAGCTTCAATATATTACTCCTGGGAATCTACAAGGCCACATGCATGTGTGGGGGTGTGTGCAGGTTCAGCAAAGATCCAAGAAGGCCCTAAGCTCTCTGCACAAGCAAGTTAAGTGAAGGTTAAGGCAGAGTTGTCAACTGCCTGGTGAGTGTTCAGGGCAAGCACCAACATGTACACATACCCCTCAGCAAAGAGTCAGAAACTTTTCAGTTCCAGGCATCTAAGGAAATCTCTGTCCGGTCATCAGCCAAGCACTAAACAAATCATGGAGAGACTTCAGTGGCCACAGACAAAAAAAACACACTGTACAGAACTGGTTCTGAAAAGACACTAAACAAACAACAAAGTCCAGCATTAACATCCCTGAAGAAGGGTAGAATGTGATTTCAAGAGTTGTCACATTTAAATAATAGTAAGTAAATGTCCAGTTTCCAAAAAAAATTATGAGATATGCAAAGAAACAAGAAAGTATGGCCCATACAAAGGGGGGAAGAGTAGCCAATACAGAGACAGAAATTATTTGTATTTTTAATGAGCCAAACAGAAATTACGGAGTTGAAAAGTACAATATCTGAAATGAAAATATCACAGCAGATTTGAACAGGCAGAAGAAAGAATCCATGAAACTGAAAGTAGGCCACTGCAATTATCTAGAGTGAGAAAGAAAGAAAACAGGAGTAAAAATGAGTAGAACACAGCATGCTGGGTGTTCCAAAGGAAAACAGAAACAGAGAGAAAGGGGCAGAAATACTCAAGAAATAATAAGTGCAAAATCGCCAAATTTGATGAAACACAAGCCACATATCCAAGAGACACAACAAACTCCAAGTATGATAAACACAAAGGGATCACCTAGACACATCCTAATCAAACTGTTGAAAGCCAAAGAGAATCTTCAGAGTAGCAAGAAAAGCAACTCATGACATACAAAGGATCCTCAATAAGATTAAAACTGATTTCTTATCAGAAACCATGAATGCCAGATATCCTCCATTCAAAGTGATAAAAGAAGAAGATTGGCAACCAAGAATTCTGTATCCAACAAAGACGTCCTTCAAAAGTGAAGGAGAAATTAGGAAAAAAGTGAAGGAGAAATTAGGACATTCCAAGAGAAACAAAGAGAATTCATCTCTAGCAAACTTGCTCTATGAAAAATATTAAAGGAAGTCTTTCAAGCTGAAATGAAAGAACATTATACAGTAACTCAAATAGACATGAATAAAAAGCCCAATAAGGGTAACTACATAGGTAAAAAAGGATATAAATGTATTTTTTATTTGTAATTCCTTTTTTCTCTGATCTGATTTAAAAGACAAGTATATAAAGCAATTATTATAACTCTCTGTTGACTGGCATACAACGTATAAAGATATAATTTGTTTGACAGCAACCGCACAAAGAGAGGAGAGAACACAGCTACACATGAGCAAATCTTGTGTTTACTACTGTTAAGTTGGTATTAATCGGAACTAAATTATCAGGTAAGATGTTCATTCCCAAGGCAACTACTAAACAATACAGTAAAAGAAATGACAAGGGAGTTACAATGGTACACTAGGTAATAAAAAAGGCAGTATTGGAGTAACAGAAAAACAAAGATATGATATACAGAAAATAGCAAAATGGCAGACATAAGTCCTCCTCTATCAGTAATTATATTAAATGCAAATTAATTAAACACTCCAATTATTAGGCAAAATTGGCAGAATGAATTTTTTAAATGATCCAACTATATGCTGTCTTCACGAGAGACACACTTTACATTCAAAGACACAAACAAGTTGAAAGCAAAAGGATGAAAAAAGATATACCATGCAAATGGTAACCAAGAGAGCTGGAGTCATTATACTAATATCAGACAAAATAGACTTTAGACAAAAATTGTTACTAGAGACAAAGAAGGAATTTTATAATTCCTTATAATAATATAAGTATCTATTCATCAAGCAGGTATAACAAATATAAACATATATATATCCCAAAACACAGCCCTGAAATAAAAGGAGAAAAACCTGACAGAATTGAAGGAAGAAACAGACAATTCAACAATAACATTAGAGATTTCTGACTACGTGTGGTGGCTCACAGCTGTGATCCCAGCATTTTGGGAGGCTAAAGCAGGCAGATCACTTGAGGCCAGGAGTTCAAGACCAGCCTGGTCAACATGGTGAAACTCCATCCCTAATAAAAATACAAAATTTAGTTGGGCATGGTGGCACACTCCTGTTATCCCAGGTACTCAGGAGACTGAGGCCCGAGAATCACTTGAACCCAGGAGGCAGAGGCTGCAGCAAGCTGAGGTCATGCCACTGCACTCCAGTCTGGGTAACAGAGCAAGAGTCTGCCTTAAAAATAATAATGATATTAGAGACTTCAATATTCCACTTTTTTTTTGGGGGGGGGGGCGGACAGAGTTTTGCCCTTTGCCCAGGCTGCAGTGAAATGGCGTGATCTCGGCTCACTTCAACCTCTGCCCCCAGGTTCAAGTGATTCTCCTGCTTCAGCCCGAGTAACTAGGACAACAGGTGCCCGCCACCATGCCCAGCTAATTTTTGTATTTTTAGTAGAGACGAGGTTTCACCACTTTGGCCAGGCTGGTCTTGAACTCCTGACCTCAAGTGATCCACCCACCCTGGCCTCCCAATGTGCTGGGACTACAGGTGTGAGCCACCACACCTGCCCTAATACCCCACTTTTGATAATGGATAGAACATGCAGCATTAGTGCTCACTCTTTGGGACATCTACTCTAGCCACTGAGGGACTGCCTGGTTCTCAGGCCTGCGAGTTTAACAGGCAGCCGAAACAAGTGAGGAAGCAACTACTGTAACACAAATCATCTCCATGACAACCCAACGTCAAGAAAAATTATTTCTTTGTGGAGAGAACATTCAAAAACCTCTCATGAGGTGATGGACATGTTAATCTTCCTGATTTGATCATTATGCAACATATACATGAATACATTAAACCATACTCCATAAATATGTACAATTGCAATGTGTTTTTTTTTTTTTTAAAGAAACAGTATTTCTTCTATTATTAAAGGGAAAAATACCCCAGGCTTCTGGTACATGGATGTTCAACATTCCTTTATAAGAGAGTCAGACTAACCAGGAAGATTTTATCTTTTTACACATTTTGCTGCAAACTCCAATTTCCCTTGATGATATGCCTTCCCATAAAAAGAACATTATCCATTTCAGCCTTCCCTGTACCGTTTTATATTTAAAATCAGTATCACAGGGTTTCATATTTTTAATTTTTCTTCAACTGTTTCATGAACATATGGTCTTTGTCTCCTCAACTACTCTAAAGTCCTTCAGGCAGAAAAAGGCGGCCATTCAAATTTCAATCTTTTGCAATTTCCCTACCAATTCAGAGGGCAGTTCTGGGCTCATTAATGAGCCCTTAACAAGTACTTACCGGCTAACTCAGAGCTTCATAACTGGTATATTTTGGTGTGCGGGTGTAACACGATCAAGTTCCACATGTGCCCAGATAATAATCCTTCCAGGCCTAGAGTGGTATGGGGCTGTAAGGGTGGTGGAGGGGACAGCAGTTAGGGATTGGGGTAACAGCAGCTAGGGATTGGGGTAACAGCAGCTAGGGATTGGGGTAACAGCAGCCCTTGGAGACAGGCTCCTCAGCATGAGTGAACTGAGTCAATGTCATGACATGAAAAAGGTTGGGGAGCCTTGGGCTAAATGACCCCCTAGAAACACTGCTGAAAGAACTGGAAATAGCCTGAATGTCCATCAAAAAGACGAAGTTCTTTTATTTACCAAACGGGAAATCTTCCAAGACGTAGATAGTAGTATTACACTACCATTCATGTAAATGGAGAGAGAAGAAGAAACTTAATTGTTTGTCTATGATACGACATGACACACAGGAAACCTCCATAAGGAGGCACCGTGGTGGCTGATTCACAGCAGAAGCCCAGGGGCTGGAGGCAGAGGAAGGAAGACGTATTCCTATAAGCCCTTTTGCACTTCTGAATTTTGAGCCACATGACAGTATCGGCCATTAAAAACAATAAACATTTTAAAGTTGTCAAATCCGCCTTTGCCTATCTCCAAATTTTATTAAAAATGATTACTCTCTACACCTTCACCCCTAGTCAAATATGAGAAATAATAAAAGAAAGATCTGGGTACTGGTTGCCTGCATGCAGTCTGTGAAAATCCACTGAGCTCTACACTTATGACCTATGCACTTTTCCATAGGTATAGTACATGTCAACTCGAAAGTTAAAAGACAAAATGAATACGTTACTTAAGTCAACTTTCTTTTTGTTCCCTCTTAAGAGTAGTATAGCTTTTAATGTACTTGCCTTGATAAAATGAATTCCTATTTCAAACCTTTCAATAATAATTCTCAAAAAAGCCTCACCTGAGTTGAGTCAATACTGCTGACACCATGTGGCAAGGGGAACCAGGAGCTGAGCTCCTCTCAGCTCTACTCCAGCCTCAAGGCCTACGCTCTCACTCTCTTGTGACTTTTCTGTGAGTTTAACATTATTTCCAAAGTTCTCGTTCTATTTATTAATAACCACCAATAATTATCAAAACAAGTTTAGAAATGAATCTCGACTTTGATTTTGATAGTTGTTCCTCACAAGTCATTTTAATTATCTAAGTGTTATCCCTAGGTATTATTTCTACTTGCCAAAAAAAATTATACCTTCTGGCTAGGTTTATAATAGGGCAAAATAAGTACCTTCCAAGTCCCAAAGCTTAACATAATTGTCTTTAACATAAGACTCCACCTCAATAATTTCCCATAATGTGAGCCTTAATGGGGAAACTAGATTTACAGGAAGTTTAATAAAAAGTTCCTCATCCACATGAAGGATTAATCTTACCTGAGTGGTGAACACAATGATAAACCCTAATAACAACTTAAGTTGGAAGCACTTAAAGTTTTATAAAAAGAAAAAGAAAAAAACATAGAAATCAAAGGTCTAATAAGATGGCAAGTGTTCCAGTAGATGAATTCTTAAAATTATAATGAAGAACTATATGTGAAAGCCAACACTTTAAACGTATAAGAAAACATACAGGAGAAAAAATATTCGTGACCTAAGGAAGGGAAGAATTTCTTAAACAAGGCACAAAAGTATAAACCGTAAAAGAAAAGAACAATGCATTAGATTGCATTTAAAGATTCACAATTCGTGTACAATAAAAATCCCACAATTAAGGTGAAAAGATAAGTCATAGTCTGAGAAAAGATACTCCATCCAGAATAAAGCACTTCAACAAAATCGTAAGACAGACATTTCAGCAGAAATATGGGCCAAGACTATGAACAGGCAAGGCAGCTCACAGAAGAGAAAAAGAGAACTCTGGGCACTGCAGGTGGGAGGGCCCTGTGGCACAAGCCCCTGAGGAGAAGCCTGCAGCATTGAGTCAAAGCTCTATCACCACAGGGCATTTAAAGAAATGCAGAGCTGCAGCAGGCCCAACTAACCACACTCCCAGGGAGAGGCTTGCTGCTGCTGTCCCAGACTCACTTCCCAAGGCAGGGAGACAGGGAACTACCCAGGTTGGGGGCCTTCTCACCAACCAGGTCCCTTTAGCTGATAAGGCCACTGACAGGATGCATCAAGCCTAAGAGGAGGCTCCAAGTGTCCAGACAGGATAATTCCATGCACCCCATGCACCCCTTCGTAGGCCATCAGAAACCTTTTGTAATTACCTCATATCAGAGGAAAACCATCTCCAAAATGGCCTCCCACCCTTGCAGCCCCAGGATGACACTTTCTAACTACATCTTGGCACTAATGCTAAACCCAAGTTCTTGATCAAACTCTGTTGGTGTCTGTCCAGCAGTATATAACAACACGATTACACTAAGACATACTTTTTCTCTCAAAAAAGAAGGTCTGTTTTCTATGATTACAGCAAGAAGGTTGGCTTCTCGGAGATGATGGTCAGGGGAAAGTGTTCCAAAATACACAACGTGTTACATGTTTTAACCATAATGAAATGTGTCAAGACTATAACTACTTAATTAGGATGGGCAAAATGTAGAAATACTGCCAGCTGTATTCTGCTTAGAACAGCATGAAATCCCCAAACAGCTTTCCTCACTGCAAAAATCCGTGACAACAGAGAGATCCTGCAAGCTCAGTGAGCCATCCCCTATGTGCTGGGGTTGGGGGGATAGCATAAGGCACACAGGGATTAAAGAGTTCACCCAAGATCACATTTAGGACTTAAAATGTATTTGTGACTTTATAATTAAAAATTACATGATCACCCCGTGTATGCTTGAAAACGTCCACTTCCCTAAAGTTCAAACAAACAAACAAAAAAAAGAGTGATTAGCAGACATTTAAAAGCAAGTCTGGGGGTAGACAAGTACAGGCAGGAATACTACTCTTTCACTCAAGTACATGCTTTAGAAAATTAGTTCAGAAAAAAGCTAACAGTTCATATCAGAAAGTGTATTCTTTTTCTTAGGCAAAAGATCTAGCAATTCCCTCTGCTCCTCACAACTGCCAATACTTTATTAATTTAAAGACAACACAATCTAAATAATTTCTTTCACCCTAACTGACATTAGATTCTGCAAACTGCAGGCAAAGGGAGCGCATTGCCAATAACAACAGAGGAAAGTCCAAAGCCAACTCATCTTCTCTAGAACTGCTACAGAGAAAACATCTACAACCGGACTTCCTTCGGCAATTTCATTTATGTGTCACAGTAACTCAGAAGCTGCATGATACCTATTCTAAAGCAATAACTATATTGTAAACTCACAGATTACAATCACTATCTGAAAAGTCAAGGTACACAACAAATGCAAAACCAAATGCTATTGGCTTTTTCACATCATGATTCCTTTTATAAGTTCAAAACAGACAAGTTTCTAATCTGTGTAGGTCATTACGACCAGATGAGAAGAGCCAGGCCTTTGCAAAAACAAATAGGGAGACATCCTACATTCTTGCAATTACATCTGTGGAATCAGCAGAAGTCAGACAAGATGATTTTCTGGATAATCAAGAAAATATTACCGTGACCATCAACAAACCATTATCTTTTCTTTAGGCCCCAAACGCCATTATTTATTAAGTATTAGGACAAAAGTATGGAAGAGCCAGGCGCAGTAGCTCACGCCTGTAATCCCAGCACTTTGGAAGGCTGAGGCGGGTAGATCACGAGGTCAAGAGTTCAAGACCAGCCTGACCAGCATGGTGAAACCTCGTCTCTACTAAGAATACAAAAATTAGCCTCGTGTGGTGGCACACGCCTGTAATCCTAGCTACTCGGGCGGCTAAGGCAGGAGAATTGCTTGAACCCAGAAGGCGGAGGTTGCAGTAAGCCAAGATCACACCACTGCACTCCAGTTTGGGAGACAGAGCAAGACTCTGTGGAGGGGGAGGGGGAAGAAAACGTATAGAAGATATGCGCTCAAAGCTGAGAAAAGGTAATAAAGGGGAACTGAAATTTTTAATCTAAGGCTAAAAATGTAGAATAATGCCAACTTTAACCCTCAAAGAGGATATCATCTCTTATTCCCTATGATACACTCAGAACTAACGACAAAATTGACAAAATTAAGTTTTTCCCATGGTAAACAATTCTGTTCTTACCTCGTAAGACCATACACACTGCACCCCTGCAAACCTCCGGACACATCTTCCCACCTCCACGTCCTCATGGGTGGTGTACATCTCCCGGAGACACTTGCCAATGTGCGGCACCATTCTCCGAAGTACCTCCCGGCTCATGATCACGCCAGGCCCCCCCATGCAGAAGTTCTCACCAGGCTCGAGGGCCAGTTTTCCCATTTCTTCCGTGGTGCCCAGGCCTGTCTGCCCAAGAAAGAGGGGCTCGCTGCTATTCAAACTCCTCAGGAAATTCTCCAGACGGTCTCCTTTGATGTACACATCATCATCTGCTCTCATAAACCATTCATACTTGTCCAAGTAGTGGTCGTGCATGTACTTGAGCATCATGAAGGACTTCTTCTGGGGTGGGTAGGAGTCATCCACACCCCGTAGTGGCACTATTGGAATTGGTATAGATGTGTCAGAACCCTCACTTGAGAAGAACTGAACTTTCCCAGGAATTGTCTTGGACCATGTTCTGGAATTAAAATAAGTATCAGTTAGAGAACAGTTTATTCCAAGCTGATTTTCAGGAATTCACGTATCTGCTCATTTTGCATCACCGTGTTCAATGGAATGATAAAAAGCTACTTGGCCTGCTTGATTCCTCTTAATGAAAGCCCAGGTTACTGGGTATTGCAAAGTCTAAATTAATTTTCAAAAGAACCCCAGCAAAACATGAAGAAGTGTTAAAACTGTTCTAGGATAACTAAGTTTTAGTTATGGCTGAAAACCAAACTGCCAGGGGACCAAGATCTGGGTATACAGATTAATTCTGTGATACTATCAACTCCCTACCTACAAACTTCTCAGCTCTATAAAACAAAAAACAAAATCAAATGGTTCACTCAAAAAATTTTCTTTGAACCAAGTGCCAAGTATGTGCTAAGCTAAAGGGATGTGGTGGTGAACATAAACGTGGTCCCCAACTCATAGAGAGGACATAAACTAAGAGAAGTACTTACAAAGAACAGAGCACAGGACATGAGCTAGACCAAAAGAACAGGGAGCCTTCCCCTGAAACAGGGTTAACATCAAGGAATGCAGGGCATGAAAGTGCTGTCACGAGGCAAGGAAGAAGGCCGATACAGTTTGGCTGTGTCCCCACCCAAATCTCATCTTGAATTATAGCTCCCACAATTCCCACATGTTGCGGGAGGGACCTGGAGGGAGATAAGCGAATCATGGGGGCAATTTCCCCCACACTGTTCCGATGGTCATGACTGAGTCTCATGAGATCTCATGGTTTTACAAGGGGTTTCCCTTTTAGCTTGGCTCTCATTCTCTCTTGTTTGCCACCAAGTAAGACGTGCCTTTCACTTTCCGCCATGATTGTGAGGCCTCCTCAGCTACGTGGAACTGTGAGTCCATTAAACCTCTGTTTCTTGGCCGGGCGCGGTGGCTCATGCCTGTAATCCCAGCACTTTGGGAGGCCGAGGCGGGCAGATCACGAGGTCAGGAGATCAAGACCACCCTGGCTAACACGGTGAAACCCCGTCTCTACTAAAAACACAAAAAATTAGCCAGGCGTGGCAGCGGGCGCCTGTAGTCCCAGCTACTCGGGAGGCTGAGGCAGGAGAATGGTGTGAACCAGGAAGGCAGAGCTTGCAGCGAGCTGAGAGCGACAGAGCGAGACTCCGTCTCAAAAAAATAAATTTAAAAACAACAACACCACCACCACCACCACCTCTGTTTCTTTATAAATTACCTATTTTGGGTATGTCTTTATCAGCAGTGTGAGAATGGACTAATACAGAGGCAAATGTGGCCAGGCACAGTGGCTCATGCCTGTAATCCCAGCACTTTGGGAGGCTGAGGCAGGAAGATCACAAGGTCAGGAGTTCAAGACCAGCCTGGTCAACATGGAGAAACCCTGTCTCTACTGAAAAAAATACAAAGTTTAGCCAGGCATGGTGATGTGTGCCTGTAATCCCAGCTACTCGGGAGGCTGAGCCAGGAGAATTGCTTGAACCTGGGAGGCAGAGGTTGCAGTGAGCCGAGATCACACCACTGCACTCCAGCCTGGGCAAAAGAGCAAGACTCCATCTCAAAAAAAAAAAAAAAAATACAGACGCAAATGTGCAGGGCCTGGCAGAGTACACTAAAGATGCAGGCCTCTATGTTGCAAGAGCCCCAGGAAGCTTCTAGAGGGAATGCGGCAGAAGACAAGATTAAGGCCCACACATTTTGAACTCCCTAGGAATGGAGAAGAGGACCGACGGAAGCCAGAGTGGACCCAGGAAGACCACTGAGTAAACTACTGCAGCAGCCCAGACCCGGGTTTAAGAGACAACAGTTGCCTATCAACAGAGGGAGGATGAGTGGTCAACTGCAAGGAAACCACATAAAGGCTGCTTCTGCTGAGCAGCTAATTTAAGACTATCATGTCGCACTTTCCCTCACATTTTCTTCACACACTGTATTAAGATTTAAAGTTGTTTGGCTACAATAATTAATTCATACAGACCACTTCCAAGAAAAAGTATTGTGGAGAATAAATAAAATAGTAAATTTAATCCTAAGATCAAAAAAGCACAGTTATCAAATGACGTTCTCTCAAATATTTTTTTATTTTACCTGTTACGAGTGTATTTATTATAGTGAAAAATTACTTGAAGATCAATGAAACTCCCACACATCTTTAAGGAAAAGTCTTAAGAGAGAAGTATCTGAAAAGATACACACCAAACCTCTGGGGAAGAGATACCAAGGAGGAAAACTGGGAGGAGCTGGAATGTGTGTGGACAAAGGTGACTTTCACTTTTTATTCTATGCATCTCTATATTGAAGGACAATGGCGTTAAGTATCATATTACTTTTTGAAAAAAACTGATAAAATATACATAAAATTTATCATCTTAACCATTTCTAAATGTAAAGTTCAGCAGCAGTGTTGTGAAACCATCACCACCATCCATTTCCAGAACTTTTTTCATCTTGTGAAACCGAGATTCTAAACATTTTACTTTTGTAATTTTAAAAAGAACTCACAATGAAGTACTTGGAAAACAAATGACTGGCTTTTATTTCTCTTTCAAACCCATATATGAGGAATACAAAACAACTTCAAATGTATCTTTCAAGTAGAGGCAAACTTTAATGGAATTCAATTTTCTGCCAATACGCCTCTCAAAAAGTGCAAAGATTAAATATATACCATTTTTCATCAAATTTAGGACGTTAATTGGAAGATGCACCATTGTTTTATCAACAAATTAAAAAAATACTGCCAATCATAATCCCATGATGCCAGTAACTATAAAATTCATCCTAATTTCTGAGATGTCAAAATCACAGAATGGATATAAGATGGCGTTGTTAATGTTTTCACTTAGTGCCTATGGATTTAAAATGGACCTGTATTCTTATGCCACTTAAATAACTCATTAACAAAGAACAACAATAACAACAAAAACCAAATTCAGCTCATTCATTTCACAGTATTAACAGATACTGTACTAGGTACTGCACTTCATTTTCACAAAGGATATGCTCCTGAAGAAAAAGGATGTAGAATAAACAGAGATGTGGCAATTAATTTAAAGAAAAACCAATTCCACCTACAAAGGGACAAGTCCTTTTGCAAATGTGACAATGCGTGAATGTGTGACAAGTTATACACAGTCTTCTGATGTGGTGACATATGGAGGGGAGACAACTTCTCAGAACGCCTCCAGCCTTGGGAAGTTAGGACAAAATTGTAGTGTCATGACCCCCCATTCAAGTTGAGGAGCCCCTGATGATGCTCTCTTTATAGAGAAATGTTTTCCATTTGGCAGTCACAACAATTCTTTGAAAAGGTAAATAATTTCAGTGTTTGGCACATAATAGAGGTCAATAAATGTGTGGACTGAATACTGCCCACTAGTGTACTATAAGCGACTTAATGGTTCCGCATGTGTTTACAAAAGGTCAGAAATCATTTCTATCTTGTATCTTTGAGAAATTTTCAACTTAGGAAGCCATGAAAATACTAAAACACTATAATGTTATTTGGGAGATGGGGTGGGTGAGACAATTCCTGCCTTCAAAGAACAACCTACTAAGGAGGCAATCTACAGCATCACGGTCAAGAACTGGCTCTGGAATCAGGCCATGGGGGTGAGAATCCCAGCTCCACTTTGGGTGAGTTACTCTGTGCCTCAGTTTCCTTATCTGTAAACGGGGGTTGCTGTGAGGGTTAAATGAGTTCTCTGTAAAGTGCTTAGAAGCCTGCTTGGCACTATAAGTATGACTTATTATTAGGTAAGGCAAGAGTTTGCAAATCAAATAAAGTAGTGAGAAGAAAAAGTAAGGAAGACAGGAAAGTGTGGGTTCAACATGGACTAGTCAGTCTCAGAAATACATGGAACAAAGGTAATGTGGAAAATGCTTCTTACGTTTCTGGCTAAAAACCTGAGCCTCAAGCTATATACTGAAATCTTGTTTTACTATCAACTTCAGACAATGTTACAGGATAGAAGTCTAAGACTTTAAATTTCACAAGTGTTTTTGCTTTAGAACACCAGAAACTTTCCTATTAGACTGAGGATGAAACTTCATTTTAGTTTGGCCCTGCTTCCCAAGTGCCCCACCAGGAAGAATACTGTGAAAGAGGCCCTAGCAGTACAACCAGCACGTACGCAATTAATGCCTCAACTATGACTTGAAATGGTGTAATTTGCTCAAGAAGAGAAACCAATTAATTTTAAAAACAGTCTAACCTCAACCCTACAGTTTTATGGTAACTCCACCCAATTATTATCTGTTCCTTTTTAGGTAATTCAGGGAAAAACCTCATGTTGTCCTTTTCTGTTCTAAATGACTGGTGGTTGGTTTTGAGGGAAATCTCTCAATGTCAAGTCTTTGTAAACCCTCCAATCTTAAGAAATTATAATCTTTTCAATTAGGGTCCTTTAACTTAAATAGCTCCACAAAGTGAACGAGTTCTGGAACATAAATTGTGATTCACCACCATCCTGAGGAAGGAGGAGGGGATGCATTAATAATTTTAAATAATTGAAGGGAATGCTCCTGAAGAAGCAAGCTGTCCCCTCTTCTGCAATATCAACAGGTCCAGTTCCTTCATTTTCATAAGCAAACGTCAGCTTTGCCATCAACACATTTGTTACCAGGAGCAAAGAACTCTCACTTAATTGAAACGACAAAACGTTTGCAGAGGCCTTGCCAGAAAAAGCTCATTTTCAACGAACTGATATCCAACTCTTGCTCAAGCCCAGATAAGACAGCTGAAACTTGAGAGTGCCAAGTGAATCTTCCATCATTCTAGGTTTTTAAATGCTATTCCTACACTGAGTTAAATCACAGTTAAGTAATTCGGCTGGACCAATATTAGCTTAGCTAAGGAATGCCTTTGCTGGTTAGGACTTAACCCATTTATGCCGGAGGTTGCGATTTTTTTGTGTGTGGAAAAAATCAGACCTTGGTGATGACCTTGAGCAGGATAATAAATAACTCCCAGAAGCTTAGTGTTCCAATAATGGAACTCTAGGCATAAAATGGGTTAATATCGGTCTCCATTTCTATTCAGTGTTGTTTTAAGAAAAGATACATAAAAGACACCACTGTACAAAGTTGCATCTACAGCATGACTCTTGTGCTCAGTAAATATTCATAATATATGGGTAAGTTTAAAAAGCAGGCAACAGTATATACTTGTGAGGTGGCTTACCAAGGAACAAAAGTACATATAAAAAATAAAATAACGTACAACTCCACCCCCAAAGTATTCACCATGGTTATTCTTGGATGGGAAAACCAGAAAGGATTTAATAGTCTTTTTTTTTTTTTTTTCTGAGATGGAGTCTGGCCTTGTTGCCCAGGCTGGAGTGCAATGGTGTGATCTCACTGCAACCTCCGCCTCCCGGGTTCGAACGATTCTCCTGCCTCAGCCTCCCGAGTAGCTGGGATTACAGGCACCTGCCACCATGCCCAGCTAATTTTTATACTTTTAGTCAAGACGAGGTTTTACCATGTTGGTCAGGCTGGTCTCGAACTCCTGACCTCGTGATCCGCCCACCTCGGCCTCCCAAAGTGTTGGGATTACCGGCAGGAGCCAAAGTGTCCGACCAATAGTCTTCTTTGTGTTTTCTAAATTTTCTAAGTTTTCTGCAACAGGTAATTTAGCGTTAGAAAAAAAAGTTTTAACTGGGCAAAAGCTTTCAGGCTAACAAGCAACCAAAGAAACCAAAACATGTAACAACAGAGAATTTTTACTTTTGTAATAGAACATTTTTTTATCCAACAAGAAAAACTGAAAAAAAAATGGAGTAAGATTGAGTTGTTTCGACTGTGATTTTTAAACTTTAATACTTATTCTACTATTTACCATTAAAAAGGTGGGGAGATTTTCCGTGAGTTCCCCAAAATTACTATTACATGTGCTGTCTGATGGTTACACAGCAATAAGTGTGAAAGAACTCATGATAAAATCATCTTGGAAGTTAAAGAAGGGAGGATATGGGTTTTTCTCTTTGTAGAACTGATGGATAATAGGAATTAAGTGTATACACAGCTGTTCCTCAGTATCCAAGAGGGAATGATCCCAGGACCCCAAAATCCACAGATGCTCAAGTCCCTGATATAAAATGGTGCAGTATTTGCTTAAACCTTCACATATCCTCCTGTATACTTTAAATCATCTCTAGATTACTTATAATACCTAATACAATGTAAATGCTATGTAAATAGTTGTTATACTATATTGTATTTCTTTGTATTATTTTTATTATTGTGTTATTTTTTATTGTTTTTCCTCCCAAATATTTTCAATCCATGGATGGTGGAATCCACAGGTGTAGCAGACAGCAGGGCCAGCTGTATTTACAGTCTCCCGTTACAGAAGGGATTTAAGACAACTTAACCAAAATGCATACAGGATGAGAAAAATCAGCAAGAAAATGAGACCAAGGAAAAGAGTAGGAAACCCTTAAGCAAGGAACAAAAGGCAAATCCTGGTTAGGGCTGCCCTGCCCTGGGCAAACCCTGAATCAGTGACAGCACTCTCAGGAGTCACCACTTCAACTGCAAAGTGCTCATGTGCTGAGACCTATCTGCCATCATGTGATCAATGGATTTGCTAGTGGTGGGCCCAAATTCAGCTACAAACTTTCTAGCAGGCAGCCATAGGAAGTCACAAGACTGTGTCCTACTGTTCAGGGTTAAGTGTAAAAACTATTTCAGATACTAAGGCCTAAGGGAAACTTCTCCCTAGGTCAATGACGGAGGTATCCTTACAGGAAGCACAGGGTGATGGAGCAGCAGTCCAAGTTTATCCTCCCAAAAAAGTACATGGAGGGCACTGCTCTATGCTGCCAGTCAGAGCCATGGCCTTGAGAAAAGGCAGAGGTCTTTCAAGGCTACCAAGTGATGCCATGGGCCTCTCCTCGGCTGGAAGGAATCCCCTCTGGCAAGATGTTGCAAACACTGTTCAGTCCCTCATCTCCGTCTTCTGCCTTGGTCCCAAAAGCTCTGCAGCAAATGCATTCAGTTGCAGTTTCCCACTTCTATGCGTGTGGTTTCCGGGTATGTGGTTTCCTCTTTCAAAACCTTTAACTGTCTCATCGTACACGTCCTTATGACCTGTCCAATCTCAAATTCTTTTTGAAAGGAAGCGGGAAAATATAACAGAGGTTGTGAATGATTGGAAAATTATTTTAAAAGAAAAATCAAATTATACTCTTTATTGTCCATCCTAAAAAACAGACTTCAGGGGAAAGCAAGCAGTGAAGAGCCCTTTTTCTTCTTAATTAAGCTGTTGGCAGGGTGGATTACAGCTTCCCACTTCAACAATGGCCTGGGCACAAGCCCAGAGGGCATTCCAAGGTATTAAAGGCTAAGAGGAGCCTGCCCTGTGAGCCCAGGTTCACAGCAAACAATGGGAACAGAGACCACAAACAGGACACTTTTGAAACATAAGAATTAAAATTTGGAGTGTAAACGACAGAAGGCAAATTCTGATCTCATGAGACATTTCCAAAGCTTGAAAGTTTTGGAGGGCTACTTTATATAATTTGCATATCACTGCTGTACCCTTAAAAGTGTAAATATACAACTAATACTTAATGATCCACATGAACCAAAAATCAGTATTGTTTAATGCAAACAATTAAACCACACTGAACTTATTCTGGCCGACCACGTCTTCCTGGACTGAGGCACTATCCTGTATGAAGCCCACCTAACAACAGTCACCAGCCACCCTGGCTCTACAGCCTCCACTGGCCAATCCATTGGTTTTTTCATCCCACACACGTCTCCCAGGTGATCACCCACATCACTTTCCCACTCTCATGGACACTGCTAAGGCTGGGCAAACAGTCATCGTGGATAAGGAGACCAACCTTATACTTCAACCACTTTCAGGCCCACTCTCAGTGTGCATGGCTTGACGACTTGAAAACTTGGACAAAACCTGCCGGTCAAGGACACCTTTGCAGTGCTTGGGCTGGATTTGACTGAAGGTCAGAAAACTTGATTCCAACATTAGCTTCTGAGGCCACATTCTGTGTCTGGATCCATGTGCTACTCTATTATCTGCGGACACTACCATCAGAAACACGCTGAGCGAAGTGTAACAGCCTTTGCACCTATGGTCCACCTAGAAAACCACAACCTCAATGGCCTCAACACCTACCCGTCAATAATCCTCAGGTTTTTGGTTTACAAGCACCAACTTGACACCAAATCAGAGCAGACTGTACCTTATTTTTAATAATCCAGAAAATGTATTTGTCTACAGAATAAATGCTGTAGCTATAAACGCTTCAGAGATGACACTGAATTCAGGTGAGAAGATGGACTGCTTTTATACTTGTAAACTGTAACGAGGTTTTCCTGTTCATCCAATGCCATCCGGAACCAGAAGCCAAAAAGGCATCAACAGGTGGAAGCACTGAGTATTTACATTAAGATACAAAAGCTGGGGCCCCTGCATTGAAAATGCTGCCACCAGATCCTCCCTAGTATCACCTGGAAGCATGAAGTTACAGTAACTGAGGAAAACAGTCGTTACACTAACCAAGTAAATGTGTGCTAAAATAACTCTGTCACTTCAGGACAGAATTAATGGTAACTGACTGAAACAAGAATGGGCTGTAGCTCTGTGCCTAGAAGACCTCCAGGCCAACAGCCTAACGTGCTCAAAATGGAATGCACGGTTTCTCTTAGAGCTGGCATCTTTTTGTGGTTTTACTGTAGCTTTATTATAAAATAACTGCTTACTGTAGAAAAACTAGAATATATAGAAAAGTGCTAAAAAGAATACAAAAGATCATTTGGCATCACAATGAGTACATCCTTTTATGTTTCCTTTTCTATGCTACACATATACTTTCGTTTTACTTTAAACACAAAGGGACTTGTACTGACCATACTGTTTTACAGTTTACTTTCACTTAAGTATATTCTGAACCTCTCTTCATGTCAATAACATATTTCAGCCACACCATTTTTACTTGTCAGAGATGCAGACCACAGTATGGATGAATCAGTTAAGTCTATTTTGGTCCTTATCTCCCGAAGTAGGACACCTAAGATACCTGAAATTTCCACTTCATATGTATACCTTTAAGCACACCTTTAAAACTCCTTTGGAAAAAATTCTAGAGGAATTGCTAGACCTCAAAAGAGCTGCATTTTAGAATTCTAGATAAATGCTACCCAAGTGCCCCTCAACAGGTACCGGTCCCGTCCAACTCTAGCTAGGTACCGGTACTTGATGAACTCCAGCCACCCTCTGCAGTGGCAACACTGCTGGGCTGATCTTCCAAAGTACACATCCCATCAGGCTACTGTCCTGCTGAAATGTCACCAACAGCTCTGGACACCAATCACATGAAGCCCAAATTCCTAAGCCTGGCACGCAGACCTTCCCTCCATGTCCCTGCCCACCACTCTACCACCCACAGCCTACACCCAGCCCCAAGCAGCTGGCCTTTCCCATCACTCCTTCACTAATTCCTGCCATTTCATGTTGTAGGAAACCTGTAGTTGTCTCTGCCTCAAAAACACCTCTTCATCTTCCAAGACTGAGCTACTGGGTAAAAAAAGGGTAGGAGTGTGGGTGAGACATTTCTTGATCCATTCACCCACTGGGTGTAAGCCTCTTTCTTCTGTTCCCCCACAGTGACTAGTTCAAGCACCTTGACAGCCCTCTAACCAATACCGTCGCTCGTTTCCTTCTGAGACTATGAACTCTGCAGAGACTAGGGCTCTGTATTAGCAATCTACTTTTAATAAACAGCAGCTTAGTTAATGGACACGTGAAAGTAAAGCTGCCAATGCAATGAAAACAGCCATGCACAATCCCCTATTGACAGCCATAGCTATCCCTGGAATATTCTGTTTGAGGGCATGAAGATCTTGAATCATGACATAAAAAACTACACTCAGTTTCAGGGCCACACTGTTCACTAGTCTCCTACAGGAAATTCATAATCTGAAATGACTTGGCACGCCAAAAGTTCACTTACAGGTTGATTATTTGGATTTTATACAGAAAAGCTTTCTGTATAAATGTTTGCCAAGTTGAATTCTATCTAAGAGAGTGAGCTTAGCTCAAGAAATAAGGAAATGAATTCAGATTTACAAGGTAGGAGGATCTCATTAAGGTTGGTAAAGAACAGTCCGCCTTCATTTAAAGCATTGGGAAGAGATCATTAACTGATAACAGTATCTTGAAATAAGTTTCCTATATCTCAAGGTAATGCTTCTCAAACTTTCTTCCCACAGTCCCCTACAGACTGACACTAATCTTTAACGGCTTGTTCAATTTTGGTGCAAAGAAAGGAAACCATCCACCTCTTTCTTCTGACAATATAAAAAAAGAACAAAACTATTCCTCCATCTTCAGCCCAGAGACGGTAAGAACCAAAACAAACAAAAGGTGTTGGATTAGCTCAAGGTTCTGGGCATAAAAATGGACAAATAAGCAAAATATGTGTGGCTTTTTCTTTTTATCAAAACGTTGATTAAAAAAATTTAAATAGCATGAAAACTCTCTCAGCAAGAAAAGGTAAGTGTAGCCAAGAAATGTTTGAAGCAGATGAATAACAAAGGAGAACTTGTCCACCGGATATTAAAATATTATTCAACCTCCAATAATTTCAATGGGTGGTACTGGCACAAGAACAGACAGAAAGATCAATGGAGCAAAACATGAAGTCCAGAAACATACCCAAGAATTCTGAGTATGATGAAGATGGCATTTCAAATTGGTAGGGAAATGAAAACTTAGTCAACGGTACGTGGTGCTGCGACCACATACTATTTGGGGAAAAAATAAAGTTGAGATGATTTCTACCCTTTCCAGAATTAGGAAGGAAATGTTACCTTTAAAAATCTCTCCAGGGCAGTAACTGTGAACCTGGGGTAGGAGAAACTAAAATCAAAAAGGCAAAAGACAGACTGAACTACATAAACATTTCCCTTCCATATGTCACAGAACATAACTAAGAAGAAAATTTTAAAATATGGGAAAAATACGAATTGCAGCTAGTAATGCAAGACACAAGAAACCCAGAGGTTCTGACAAGCTGTCCTTAATTCGCATAATAAATGACTTCAGAGAAATTACAGTACCATTTTAAAGCAAAATTACCTAGAATACGAATAATTTGTAGATGAGTCAAAATAAATTATTTGTGTTAATTTATTATTAACCCCAGCTACCCACCTCCTCTTCGGGCATAAACCGTCCAGTGGTTTTCTAATTCATTTAGAATGACTGGACACTAGCGAGCTCCTTCCCTTTCTTTTATTGGCCTTCTTAGTGTTCCTTTCCAAGCCGGTCCCTGCCTTGGGACTTCCCAGCGCTTCCTTGGCCTTGATGCTCATCATTGATATTCACACAACTGGCTCTTCATGATCAGATCTCAGCCCACATGCCACTCTCTCCAAACTCTTCCCTGATCACCTAACACAGAGGACACACGTGCCCTTCCCCAACCCTGTTCTGTTTTCTCTACAGCATCCATCACTAGCAGAAACCCTCTTTTTAGTGTTGCCCCTCTGACTAAAGAACATGAGAGCAAGCCATGTATTGTAGTCTCCCCCAGGATTCAGGGTCTGGGCCCAGAGGGGCCATGCATGCATGTGCTTTACAAAGAAATGGATCCTAAGTAATGAATCAGGATCACTCCTATGAACTTAACAGCCAGTGTCACTCAGGGCCTCCAAAGGTCAGTCCTGGCTGGTCTCTCACCTGCTACATTTTGAGTTTTGTCTTGCCTGCTGTGAAAAATCTGTTTCTTGTCTGCTATCAGCTGTCACTGCCCTGCTATATCTTGGTGGCCCCTATCCACCCCTCAAGCAGATGGCAGGTCTAGAAAGTAAAAATGTGTAATGATGGAGATGTTCTATCATCAAAGTGCAGTGCCTTCAGTGTGGACGGGCATATCTCCTTGGATTTTCAAAAGCTTTTTTAGCCCCTTTCTGGATCTCAGACAGTTGTTGGAAAGAAGAGGTTGCTAGCTACTAGTCCCTAGACCTAAATTCTGACATTTTCAGTATTCTACACCAAAGTATCATCTTACTGAAACTGCTGGCATCTCCTTCATCCATAAGCCAAACAACAGTTGCTTTTGTTTTTTTTTAAAAACAAAACTAGAGTTTTCTTTAAGATAAAGAATGAATTTACCTTTCAGGAGAAATGTAAAACTCAGCACATCGATTTCCAAACTAGAGTTCTATCTTGTGCTAGAAGATTCAAGCTTACTTTTATACTGAACTGTGCATGCAATTTCCAATTTAAGAGCTCAGTGCAGACTTTTGGCCTGGGCTGTAGAGTACAGTAAAACTGTAATCATATGTTATACCTTATAACCTCCATCCCAATTGAGGCCTTCCCCAAAAGTTCCTTAACTTTTAGCCTTAAGGCTAAAATCGTCTTGTGCCAACTCCTGCAGTCAGTCTAAACACAGTGTTGGCAGGCGAGAGGCAAAGGACCCTAACTGGCAGGGCAGGTCCACCTCCAGGCTCCAGATACTCTGACTTCTTAAGATCTGAGAGATAAAAGGAAATTTATGTGAGAAAGCTGGAGTGACACTAGCTGGACACTACCTCCTGGTAGGCGTTTTCCTTTCTCAGAAAGGCAGAGGTGTCACAATGAAGGGAGAACCCGGCCTGGGGGCAAACTGTGTTTCTGCTTTCCCCTAACTACCTGAAAAACAAAACAAAACAAAACAAAAAAAACCACAGATTAAATCTTATATCCAGAAAAAGATGAGGGAGGAGATGTGGAAAGGAGGCCAAAAGTAAGAGTGTCTAGCTTGAGTTTGGGAAACCATCTCCAAGTGTGAAACAGTAGTTCTAGCTTGCATTACATTTCTTTTTTTTTTTTTTTTTAAGAGATGGGAGTCTCGCTCTGTCCCCCAGGCTGTAGGGCAGTGGTGCAATGTCGGCTCACAGCAAGCTCTGCCTCCCTGGTTTACTCTAGTCTCCTGCCTCAGTTTCCCCAGTAGCTGGGATTACAGGCGCCTGCCACCAAGCCCGGCTAATTTGTTTTTTTTGCATTTTTAATAGATGGGTTTCACCGTGTTAGCCAGGATGGTATCTATCTCCTGACCTCGTGATCCGCCCGCCTCAGTCTCCCAAAGTGCTGGGATTACAGGCGTGAGCCACCGCGCCCAGGCTGCATTACATTTTCTGAGCATTGCTGGTGCATTAGGCCCCCCATTGATTTGAATATATTGATACTGCAACCATGAAAATGCATTTGCTCAGGGGCATGGGGGAGATAAGGCAGTCACCTAATTTACTATTTGTACTAGTTTGGTAACTGTCCCCAAAATTGTTATTTCACATGGTCTATCACCACACTAGAGTCATGCGGATTTACTTTCAAAACCATGCTGTAAATAATTTACGCGGCTCATCCTCGATTTCTGATGCGGCTGTTTCTCTGGTCAAAAAAAATCCCATAAAACCTCAGGTAATGCAAGGTAGATCTAGGAGAGAATCCTGATTGGCTGTTTCCCAAATCGCTGCATTAGCCTATGTATCTCTATCTATCGATCGATAGATATATACATATATATATATATTTTTTGAGATGGAGTCTCGCTCTGTAGCCCAGGTTGGAGCGCAGTGGCATGATCTTGGCTCACTGCAACCTCCGCCTCCTGGGTTCAAGCGATTCTCCTGCCTCAGCCTCCAGAGTGGCTGGGACTACTACAGGCGCACGCCACTACACCTGGCTAATTTTTGTATTTTGAGTAGAGACGGGGTTTCACGATATTGGTCAGGCTGGTGTCGAACTCCTGACCTTGGGTGATCCGCCCGCCCCGGCCTCCCAAAGTGCTAGGATTACAAGCGTGAGCCACAGCGCTCGGCCTGCATTAGTCTGTTTTTACACTACCTGCATTCTAAGCTTTTCAGCCACTCAGGACCCTTACTGGCAGAATGTGGGCTCTGGACTTAAGCAGGACCCTAAAGGAAATGTGCAGGAATGGGGATCAAGCCATTCAAGGGGCAGTCACTGAAGACCGCTTTCACCTTCTTTCTCAGTCCTTTACTTCCTCCCTTAAAGGCAAGGAGGACCATATATGCTTTTCCCCTCACAACATCTAATGCTTGAAAAATCTAACCCAGACTGCATTTAAAAACTGAAGTGTAAAAGTATTGGTTATAAGAACAAACAGCAACCAGCTTAGCCTGGCTCAGCACTGGCTGCTCTGAAATTTCATTCCCAGACCATTCAGGCTCTAAAACCACTCCCCACATTGGTTTATTCTGTGGCTGAATAAGACCCAAACTTTATCCATACGGTGTTTCTATACTTCACATATACAGGGTTTCAATCAAATTCCTTTATTGAGTCTACAACCCTCTCCAAGTTCAAATTCACTCCAATACAAATCTGATTCTAACCATGCCAGCCATTCCAAAATCATCTCCCTTCTAAAGACTACATTGGCTAATCCCTTTGTTAAACCTGAACACGATTCCAGCTGCTTTTATGACTCATTTGGCCAACTAGAGCCCAGTTACTGGATAACATGCATACACCACTAAGCTGAACTAATTAACACCAGAATGCAGTTTTCCACTGTATCTACCAACGGCCAAGAACTGCTTTTCTCCAAGGTTCTCTCCCTTTACTCAACAGACTGGAGTGGTCCAGGGCGCTGCGGACATTCTCTTTCATTTATAGGAGTGCCTCCAACTGCGAAATGTGAGAGTGTGATATGGAAAGGTTCTAGAACTAGATTAATGCACACGGGCTCTAGTTTTACAAGGACAAAGGTGCACATTTTAGAGAATCCAGTAACAACCCCAATTGCCTCCACTATCAGGTACTGTGCTATGAGTTTTCCAACATTATGAGGGAGACCCGATATGTTGGGCCCTTTTAACGAGAGGCTTCGATTTGTAAAGGCTAAAGTGCCTTAATCAAGGTGAGAGGCACACCCAGTGAGGCCACACTAGTCTATTTGACCCCAAAGGCCATGTTCTTCAGCGCTGAGCTCACCATCCCGCCTCTGATCTTTTCTCCCTCGGCCCAGGCATCTCCCGAGAGGCAGGCAACCCGATCCCACCGGAAGCCCAGGAAAGGCCTAGGAAGCGGGCGGACGCGAGAGCCAGGAGAGGACCCGGGATGCCAGCCGACAGGATGCTGGACGCAGGAGGCGGTGCCCGGGAAGCAGGGGCTCACCTGTAGGCGGCCACGGCGCGGGTCTGCAGGTATTTCTGGGCGGTCATGACTCCCACGAAGAGAA
>NW_012112253.1:1335673-1341206 GCF_000951035.1 Colobus angolensis palliatus
TCCGCAGTCCCGCGGCCGCGGCCGCACGCAGGGAACGGCCGTCCTGGAGCCCTGGGGACGTGTGCGCCTGCAAGTGGACCGTGAATTCAGTTACCTTGTTCCCTGTCGCTAGTTTCTACGCTAAATAAGAAAAAAAAAAAAAAAGCCATCTTTAGTATTTAAGGTCCACGCTTCTCAATACACTACTAGCATTTAATGGATGTTGAAGGCATGGAAAATGATGTTAATGCCCTGGATGGTAAACCCTACTTTCATTTATATACTGTGTGGGCAGATAGCCGGCTAGTACTCCCAGCTGGGACTTTGTCAGTATTTTAATATAGTCTGTCTGTAAAAGTGCCGTGGATTTCTAAAGACGGATTTTGAGTCCCAGATTCTCTACCCTGGATTTTAAGTTTTATACATTTCCTCCACAATACTTCAGCTAAGGCAACAAAACCGGAGGTCTCCATACAACAAAAGTTTGTGTAGAGTTTCAGTCTTGTTACTTAGTCACCAGTATATTGGGGTTTTCTAATGAAACTTTTGAAGGGCAAAGTGTTTCCCTGGGCCTGAGAAGTTACCTTCATTGAATCAAATAAACACAGGAGTTAAGACCGATAGTAAGCATGCCTGGGGCAATCCTTGGATCTGTCTTCATTGTTGGCCAAATGGTTGAAATACTATCACATAGTTTAAAATGCCAAGCTTTGGGAGCTTCAGATAACTTCTCGGCACCTGAATGGTGGTAACTCTTGTTTATTCTTTGGATATTACCACTTTCTTTGACACTTGTGATTTATATTAAAAATAGTTCATTACCCACCTTCCCACAGACTCCCTCCCTAAGAGGTGATCCACATCTAAAAATAAAATACTCATTATGCAGTGAATACAGGATTCCAGCAGTGGTCTTGGGAAAAATACAGAACATACAACCATGAATTACAGGCTCGAAAACCATCGAAAGAGGTTTCCAGTAAGACCATAAACCACAAATGCCGAGGAGTCACCAGATCCCCCAAATTCGGCAGTAGCCCCGTCATTCACAGTGATTTACATGAAGCACAAATCTGGCAAGATTCAGATGTTCAATTTTGTGGCATAGTCAATGATTTCAATATTTCCTAACCTGCTTTAGACTAACCTAGTTTTCTTCTAAACTAGTGTCCAGTGAAAAGTTGGCCAGGCGCAGTGGCTCACGCCTGTAAACCCAGCACTTTGGGAGGCTGAGGCGGGTGGATCACCTGAGGTCAGGAGTTCGAAACCAGCCTGACCAACATGGAGAAACCCTGTCTCGACTAAAAACACAAAATTAACCGGGCATGGTGGTGCATACCTGTAATCCCAGCTACTTGAGAGGTTGAGGCAGAAGAATCGCTTGAACCCAGGAGGCGGAGGTTGCCATGAGCCGAGATTGTGCCATGGCACTCCAGCCTGGGTGACAAGAGCGAAACTCCGTCTCAAAAAAAAAAAAAATATATATATATATATATATATATGATGGGAATAATATTTTGAGGATGCCAAATATTTTGTCCTCCTCAATATCCTGGTTCCTAGTTGTCCCTCAGTTCCTAGACAGCCTCACCTGTCTCACCTGCAGGCTCAGTGGGGGTCTTTGGTAATGTGGAAAGGATACCCTTCGTAAAGGCTGAGCCTGAAGGCTTGCAATTCCCTGGAGAAGGAGAGTAAGACATAAGGGAAATCCCTCTGGGAGAAGAGGGATATGCCAGGCCAAGAGAGGGTTGGAAGGAGAAGAGAGAAACTGAGGTCCTATAGAAGTTTGCCAGGGGCAGGGACCAATTCCAGCATGCAGCCTGGGAGCAGGAAGGCAAGTTCTAGCACAGCTGGAAGGAGCAGCTGGATTGTTGAGCTGAGGCATTTCTCCTGGGGAGGAATCCAAAAGTGTCCCAGCAAGGGGCCTGGCTCAGGAGACTATCCTAAGTGGGGATTTCATAGCCAGTAGCAAATACCTGGAATCAACAACTTCAGTGACAGCCAGAGGCCTAAACACCTGGATAGGACTGGTACCCCCCAGTATGAAGGCCTGTCCCAAGCCCTGCCCCACTAGTCAATACCAGCAAGGAGCCAGGGAGGACAACGAGAGTCTGGAATATCTGCCCCCAGTGCACACACATCATCCTTCCCTGAAGCCCCCTGGGGCCAAGGCTGCTCCTCATCCTAAAGCCCCCTCATCCTAATTAATTTTTAAAGGTAAGGAGAAGGCAGGGTGATTCGCATTTATAGGGATTTCACTGCGGTGAACTGAGGAAAGACTTTTCATGATTCCGGGTTTCTTGATTTCACTGTGTTACCGTCCCTCTCTGTTGAGGGAATCATTGACCATTTTTCTCATCATAAAAGAAGGGGAGGTATTAACTGTTACCAGGAACACTTGTAAGAGAAGCCCTGAACTGTAGTTATTCCATGAAACTCCCAATGGCAAAGGACTGACCCAAGAGGTGGGCTGTGATGGATCAGGGATCAGGAGTGTGGGACCGAGTCTGAGCTCTGGGTGGAGTGAGTTCCACCTGGAGGGGCTCCGGGAGTCCGGCTCTGTCTCCAAATGAGTCTTTCTGCTGGATCACATTAAAGGGTCCTCCATAGTGATTCCAGACCAGTATTCAGAAATTTGTTCAAAAGTCCCAGATCACTTCACTTCCCTTCTGTATTCATGAGTGTGACTCTTTATGACACATCATTAAAATTCATCGCCACCTACCTTACTGAACATTTTCTCACAGATTGCAACTTTGTTCCCACACACTTTACATTTTTTTTCTGTTGCTAATACATTGAACGTCTGTTACTAGTATAACATTTCATATAATTTGCAGCAATTTCTTGGAAACCCTTGGTAAATACCTCAATTGTTTGTTGGCAGCAAGCCTCAAACAACCGACAGAGTTCCCTGTAAGGGCTTCTTTAAAGATGAAGCCTCTCCACTCATGCCTCAAACAGGGGTCCCTGGAAAAAGTGTAATTTTTATATATATATATGTGTGTGTGTGTGTGTGTATATATGTGTGTGTGTGTGTATGTGTATATATATATATATATATATATATATATATAAACTTTCAGAAAGGCCTGTTTTAAGAAACAGTGAATGCTGAGGAGTTATAATCATCCATCCTTTCAGAAGGTTCTGTTCACTGCCTGCAAGGAAGAAAATCTATAATGACCACTTTACTAATATTGCCACTTAACTTCTGTTAACCCAATAAAATGCTGCTTCATTACTAATGCTGCTATTAAACTTACAAGCAAGATCCTCATAAGGTTATTAATTTTGCTCAATATTTCCTTCTGTTTGTAGCATTTCCAGTCAGATGCAGGAAAGGACAAGTGAGCAGGGCTTATGTTCTGGCTTCAGACACTGGCCTGTCCAGCCCTTGGGGTTCTGGAATGTCCTTCAGTGCCTTGTGCTGCCGGGATCTGCTTATCAGCTGTGTACACTGTTTCCATCAGACACTGAGTCAGTGTGAGTGCTTCTCACACAAGTACGTGTGTGTGTGTGAGCGTTCATGTGTATGACAGAGACATGGAAGAAATTTAAATTTAGTACAACTCTGTGGACCGGCCAGATGGGATGTGATCTTTCTAACTAAAAAGTGTTGGGTGCCGCCAGCACAGGCACTACTGGGAAACAGCCTGAATGTTCTTTAGGAGATAACCTCACTGCAGAGGCTGAGGACAATTGGCTTTTCGTATAAGACTGAATCCTTGTGTAGAGGAGTTTACCTTTCCCATCCCTTGCCAATAAATGCGTTGATCTTTAAAGTGGTGCCAGAGTTTCCACAGCTGGGAAGTTTGCTCAAAGACAAAGCTCCCATCTACAGGAGGGAACCCCCTGTTGGAACCCAGGCACTGGACAGCTGGGCAGCAGCATGGCCACCTGAGGGCTCAGCACAGCTGGGGCCAGATGTGCAGCTCAGACTCTATTCCCACTGGAGGCCTAATGAAGCGTAAAACTGGGAAAAACATTCACGCTGCAGAAGAAGGTTTAAGCTACAAATTGAGGCAGCAGAAATAGGGATCTACAAACACCTGAAAGTTCAATGCAAGAGAAAACACTGTCACCATAATACCCATGGCTAAATGGCCCCAGGTCATTGATCCTTCACACACCCTGTCATTATGCTATCAAGCCCATGCTAGGGTCATAAATACTCTTTTTTTTTTTTTGAGACGGAGTCTCTCTCTGTCGCCCAGGCTGGAGTGCAGTGGTCGGATCTCAGCTCACTGCAAGCTCTGCCTCCCGGTTTTACGCCATTCTCCTGCCTCAGCCTCCTGAGTAGCTGGGACTACAGGCGCCTGCCACCTCACCTGGCTAGTTTTTTGTGTTTATTAGTAGAGACGGGGTTTCACCGTGTTAGCCAGGATGGTCTTGATCTCCTGACCTCGTGATCCACCTGTCTCGGCCTCCCAAAGTGCTGGGATTACAGACTTGAGCCACCACGCCCGGCCATAAATACTCTCAATGCACACCTCATGGATGATAAATGTTGTTTCCAAACTTGGCAATTAAGGCCTCTCTAAGAATTCAAAATAATCACTGTATGTATATTCCCTTGGAGGAGTCTGTGGAAATAGAGGCTTTCCCAACATGCTGGCAGGAGAGCAAAGTCATACAAATCCATTGGGAGGGCAGTTTTGTCTGAATATAAGTGTGAATTTTTATTTTCATTTTTTTTAAAGACAGGGTCTCACTCTGTCACCCAGGCTGGAGTGCAGTGGAGTGATCGTGGCTCACTGTCAACATTATAAATTACAAGTGCATTTACTTTTGACCCCACAGTCCTACTTCTGAGAATTTGTCCTCCAACCATACCAGTACAAAATGACACTTGAACGAGGTTATTCTCTGTGACATTGTTTGTGATAGTAAAAGATTAGACCCCAGTGTTCATGTACAGGGAAATGGATAAATACACAAAGGTGCACCCGTCAGAGAATGAACTATTGTGCAGCTGTAAACCACAGCAAGGAGGAGCTCTCTCTACTGAAATGGAAACAGTTCCACATGGCACAAAACAGAAAGCAGAAAGAAGTTTGCTAGTGTTTTTATAACAAAACGCTAGAGGGATGCACAAGAAATAAAAGTGATGGCCTAATGGGGAGTGGGGAAAATGAGGGCAGTTGAAATGTGTGCATTTTTTTGTTTCTTTGAGACAGAGTCTCACTCTGTTGCCAGACTGGAGTGCAGTGGCGCGATCTCAACTCACTGCAACCTCCGCCTCCCAGTTCAAGTGATTCTCCTGCCTCAGCCTCCCCAGTAGCTGGGACTACAGGTGTGCACCACCACGCCCAGCTAATTTTTGTATTTTTACTAGAGACGGGGTTTCACCATGTTAGCTAGAATGGTCTCGATCTCTTGACCTCATGATCTGCCCACAATGGCCTCCCAAAGTGCTGGCATTATAGGCGTGAGCCACCATGCCCGGCCCTTTTTTTTTTTTTCAGACGAAGTTTTGTTCTTGTTGCCCAGGCTGGAGTGCAAAGGCGTGATCTTGGTTCACTGCAACCTCCACCTCCCGGGTTCAAGCGAT
>NW_012112253.1:1341567-1378192 GCF_000951035.1 Colobus angolensis palliatus
TTTTTTTTTTTTTTTTGAGATGGGGTCTCACTATGTTGCCCACGCTGATCAAGTGATCTTCCTGCCTTGGCCTCCCGGAGTGTTGGGATTACAGGTTCGCGAGCCACAGCACACAGCCTTATTTCCCTTGTTTTATATGCGTTCCTCCTTGTACTTTATTCTCTGACCTTCCATAATATTAGAGGATTGTGTCATGTCTTTTCTTAACCTTTTAACATAGAAAAATAATTTTTCAAAATTTCCTTGGATATCATATTGAATATAACAAAGGGCTGGAAGGGCAGTGCTACAACTTTGCGACAATGGCACCCTCTTGTGGTATACAGCTAATTCCTGCGAAGTGAGGATTTCTTTAATCTTGGACTTAAAGAACAATGGTCATTTTACTTTATGGTTAATAATAACCTACTTCTAATTGTCACCTATTCCAGCATTTTCCAAGGTGATACCCTGGTTCTGGATTTGTGGTTCTCCAGCTGGTGACATTGTAACATGAGAGAAATTGAATTAAAAGCTGCCAGCTGGAAACTCCCCTTAAACTCTGAGGGAAGTAGGTAGGTTTCGCAGGCACCCATGATGATTCTTATACCCAGAGTGGTTTGAGAGCCACAGGTCTCTGCTTTCATGTGAGAAATGGGTCAGTTATCTCCCAACGGATGCAAACTATCAGCCAGCGTAAGTTATTGCTGAGAAGTTTTTGTCTTCCTGCATCTGCCTGGGTATCTCAAGCTGCAGAGGAGGTCACCCAAGACAGCTTTTCTGCAGGCCCTTGCTGCTGAAGTCTGAGCAAATAAGCACTATGTGGCTGTACAAAATCCGGAGTTTTCCGGGATACTCTTGGGCATACTGCCTCCGGGAGCATCAAACATGCTCACAATGCAAAAGGTTATCAGAGTGCCTTCCCTAAGCCTGGCCAGTCTTGATGTCCCATGGGGGCTGGTGGGCATAGAATCTGGGGCAGTGGGAGGAGGGGCCAGGGTTAAAGGTCAGAGAGGTTGCTTACATCATCGGGCTTTCATTAGACCCCCAACACCAATGCAAAGGGAGTGAGCTCCTCTTCCTCCCCACGAGGGGCTGCTGACCTCTTTGAGACTTCTGTTTTCTTTGCAATTCTCCTAAAACTGCCACCTTTTCTGTATTTTGAAAATTTTTGTGGATAGGGAATAGTCATATATATTTATGGGTACATGTGATAATTTGATACAAACCTACAATGTGTAATGATCAAATCAGGGTAACTGGTCACCTCAAACATATATCATTTCTTTGTGTTAGGGACATTCCAATTCTACTCTTCTAGTTACTTTGAAATACACAATAAATTATTAACTAAAGTCACCCTATTTTGCTACTGAACACTAGATCATATTCCTCTAATCTAGCTCTACTTTTGTACCCATTAATCATTCCCTCTTTATACTCCCTGGTAATCACCATTCCATTCTCTATCTCCATGACAAAAAAGGTCTCACATATGAGTGCAATATTTGATATATGATAAACTGCACGTTTAAAATGTACAATTTAAGTGTTGGTATATACACCTGTGACACCATGTGTGAAAAAACCAACTCATCTGTGTTTTTCCACTGCTTTCGTACCACAACACTCAACACAGAAGGCTTCTCTGATCAAACGTGTTGGGGGTTGTGTTTTCCCCGCCAAGAAGCAACCAATCAATTCTTTAGCCAACATCAGCTAGGTGTCCTCCAATTCAATTTTGACACCATCTACCTGGAGATCGTGTCAGATACAGGTTGAGGGCTCAGTGCCCAAGGTGGCTCCTGTCCACACTCAGGCACGTATAAATCTGGGCCTTTGGACCTTATGACTATGAACTGGGGTTCCCACAACCCCTCTTTGGTTCAGTGAATTTGCTAGAGTGGCTCACAGTACTCAGGGAAACTTGTTTACCAGTTCATTACAAAGGATATTTTGAAGGACATGGATAAACAGCCAGATAAAGAGATACATAGGGAGAGGTCTGGAAGGGTCCTGAGGACAGGAGCCTCTGTCCTGGTGGAGTTGGGATGCACCACCCTCCTGGCACACGGATGAGGTGTTGTTCAGTTCCCTGTAAGCTTCCAAATGTTCAGCTGTCTGAAATCTCCCCAAATCAGTCCTCTTGGGTTTTTATGGGAGCTTCATTACATAGGCATGATTGACTACATCACTGGCCATTGGTGATCAACTAAACCTTCAGCCCCTCTCCCTTCCCTGAGGTTGGGGGATGGGGCTGAAAGTCCCAGCCCTCTAATCCTGCCTTGGTCTTTCTGGTACCAGCCCCATTCTGAAGCTACCTAGTGGGCTAACAGCCACCAGTCAACTCATTAGCATAGGAGAGGACATCACTTGAAGATTCTGAGGATTTTAGGAGTTGTATCCCAGCAAACAGAGTTGAAAACCAAATATATGTTTCACAGTATCACAGACGCCATCACCACCAAGACAGCAGATTTGTCTATTACCCTGAGAAGTTTTCTTGAACCACCTTTTCCTCCTCCTCTTCCTGTTCCCCACCTCCACCTCAGGCAACCACTGATCTGCACTCCGTCACTATCGATTAATGTGCGTTTTCTAGATTTTTGTAGAAATGGAATCATATAGTATGTAGTGTTTTTTGTTTGTTGTTGTTGTTCTTCTGGCCTGGCTTCTTTCACATGGTGTAACTATTTTGAAATCCATGCATGCATCAGTAGTTCATTCCATTTTGTTGCTGAATAGCATTCCATTCTTTGAACATACCACGATTTATCCATCCATTCACCTGTTGATGAACATTTGCATTGATTTCACTTTGGGCTACTACATATAAAGTAGCTGGGAACATTCATGTGCCAATCTTGGTATGGACAGATGCTTTTATTTCCCTGAGGTATTTATGGGTGGAATGGCTGTCACTTTTTATGGTACTGCCAAACTGTTTTCCATTTTCTGTTGCTACCAGGAGCGTGTGAGTTCCAGTTCATCCACATCCTCATTAACACTTGGAACAGTCTTTCTAATTTTAGCTTTTTTTTTTTTTTTTTGGCAGAGTGTCACTCTGTCATTCAGGCTGGAGTCAGTGGCATGATCTCAGCTCACTGCAACCTCCACCTCTCTGGTTCAAGTGATTCTCATGCCTCAGCCTCCCAAGTGGATTACATGTGGGCACCACCACGCCCAGCTAATTTTTTTTTTTTCTCTTTTTAGTAGAGATGGGGTTTTGCCATGTTGACCAGGCTGGTCTCAAACTCCTGACCTCAAGTGATCCACCATCCTCAACCTCCCGAAGTGCTGGGATTACAGGCATGAACCACCACTGCACCCAGCCTAGCTTTTCCAATAAGTTTGTAGTGGTATCTCATTGTGGTTTTTAATTTGCATTTTCCCAGTGACTAACAATGTGTCTTGGGAGACATACTCTTAAAATGGGACTGGGGAGAGGATCGCTCAGCTATTTAAGGAATGAGCAACAGGACTCTGGTACTTACTCCATGGCAGGCGGGGACATCATGGGCATTCAAAGTACCCATGGCCTAGGAAAGTGGATGAGAGCAGAGCAAGGTAGTGGAGGCCAAATGGCTGTGTAGCAGGCACAATGGCAACGAGGATGACTATGAAGAAGGTGGGGTCACCTGGCTGCTTCTGATGGGCCTTGAGTGTGTACAGGGAAACAGACACATTCAAGTTAACTAGGATCTGATGCGGAACACAGAAGAAAATTGAGGTCAGGAGTTCAAGACCAGCCTGGCCAACATGGCGAGACCCTGTCTCTACTAAAAATACAAAAATTAGCTGGACGTGGTGGCATGTGCCTATAGTCCCAGCCTCCTAACTGGGAGGCTGAGGAAGGAGAATCGCTTGTACCCAGGTGGCAGAGGTTGCAGTGTGCTGAGATCCCACCACTGCACTCCGGCCTGGGTGACAGAGCAAGACTCTGTCTCAAATAAATAAGTAAATAAATAAATAATAATAAGAGAAGAGACACAGACACTGAAAAGTGATCACATGAAGCCCATGGCAGAGAAGAGTGACGCAGCCACAAGCCAAGGAAAGCCTGGGGCCACCAGAAACTGAAAGAGGCAAGGAAGGATCCTCCCGTTAAGGCCAGGAAGGAGCATGGCCCTGCTGACACCTTAAGTTTGGCCTCAGAAACTGTGGGAGAAGCAATGTCTGTAGTTATAAGCCACCCAGTTTGTGGTCATTTGTTCTAGCAGCCACAGGAAGTGAATACATTGAATTCCAGCCCTGCTGGAATTCCCCCATCCCCTGTAGTTGCAGGAAATGGCTGAAGCCCAGGCCAGGCCTGGCTTTAAGGGCTGCAGAGCAGCATTGCCAATGAAATGCTGACCCGTCAGGCCTCTAATGCTAAGGGCACTGATGGGAAAGGAGTGGGACCCTGAAATATGGTTCAACACAGAGGAGGCTGAGAACTGAAAATGCTGAGCCTCCAAATCCCTTCATCTCAGCCCCCTGCCTGCTTCCTCCTGCAGAAACAGCTTTCACTTAAGGCACTGGACAGTTGTCTCTCCAGCCGCTGCTGATCCGGCAGGCATCACTCTCATAGCCCCTCACAACCTCCAGGCAATGGAAAGAGTGTGATTCCAAAAAATCCCAGATTGAAAAGTACAAGGTTCAATGTACCCAGCCATCACTGAAAATGTGGTATGCCTTCATCCATCCCTGTGGCAGGAGTCTGGGAAGAATCGTGGCCACAGACTCCAAGGGTGTCAGGAGGAGGAGAATGGATCCTAAGGCTTGCTAGAGCCCAACTTCAGGAAAAGGAATTCAGGGCTGTGCTGGCTGGAACACCTGGGGTGGTCATATCCATTGAGAAAGTTACCTATGCCCGCAGTCAAGGTGGCCTAGGGAGAGCACTCCAGGAGAAGGCCTGAATGGACTGCATAGAAGGGCTCCCTGCAGCTTATACAGGTCAGCTTCCTGGGGCAGGAACTGGGTGGAGAGTAGATGTGGAGGGGCAAACAGACCTCATCCAGCACGGTACATCCCCACTGCCCTCGAGCCGGCCTTCCTCCCGTGCTGCTGAAGAGTCCTGGTTCCCCCACCAGCACTTGCTTTATGCTGTGATGAAGGAATGCCCTCTGGGCCATCTCTGGGGAGCATTGTTGGGGAGGGGTGCTAAGCAAGCTACACGTGGTACATCCATGCAACTTGCGGGTGCCCTGAGCCTCGGGACCACATCTCGTCACATGTGAGGGAAATTCCGACAGTTCAACTGTGCTTGCCAAAGGCCACTGTTTTCACTTCCTGTGGCTGCTAGAACAAATGACCACAAAACGGGTGGCTTATAACTACAGACATTGCTTCTCTCACAGTTTCTGAGGCCAAACTTAAGGTGTCAGCAGGGCCATGCTCCCTCCTGGCCTCGAGGGGAGAATCCTTCCTTGCCTCTTTCAGCTTCTGGTGGCCCCAGGCTTTCCTTGGCTTGTGGCTGTGTCACTCCGGTCTCTGCCGTGGGCTTCATTTCACGTGGTCACCTTCTTTCAGTGTCTGTGTCTTATTTATTTAGACAAAGTCTCGCTGTGTCACCTAGGCCTTCATGTGGTCACCTTCAGTGTCTGTCTCTTTTATTTATTTAGACAGTCTCGCTCTGTCACCCAGGCTGAACAGAGTGCAGTGGCGGGATCTCGGCTCACTGCAACCTCTGCCTCCTGGGTTCAAGTGATTCTTCTCTCAGCTTCCCAGTTGGGAGGCTGGGACTACAGGTGCATGCCACCATGTCTGACTAATTTTTGTATTTTTAGTAGAGACGGGGTCTCGCCATTTTGGCCAGGCTAGTCTTGAACTCCTGACTTCAAGTGATCTGCCCACATCAGCCTCCCAAAGTGCTGAGATTACAGGCTTGAGCCACCAAACCTGGCCTCTTCTCTTCTTTTATAAGGACACCAATTGTTATGAGCTGAATTGTCCCCTCTAAAATTCATATGTCGGACCCTTAACACTCAGTACTCCAGAATGTGACTATATTTGGTGACAGTCTTTAAAGAAGTAATTAAGAAGAGCCCATTAGAGTGGGCCCTAATCTGATATGACTGATGTACTTGTAAGAAGAGATTAGGATACAGAGAGGAAGGAGGGGTAACTGTGACAAAGAAAAGACCCTGTGACCAGGCAGCAGGAGGGTGGCCATTTGCAAGTCAAGAATTGAGGCCTTGGAGGAAAGCCCTGCAGCACCTCCTCCAACTTCCAGCCTCCAGAACTGTGAGAGAGTAAATGTCTGTGGTTGAAGCCACCCAGTCTGTGACATTTTGTTATGGCAGCCCTAGTGAACTCATACACTAATCACATTGGCTCAGGGCCCACCCTAACTCAGCAGACCTCATCTTAACTGGATTATATCTGCTGAGATTCTATTTCCAAATAAGGGCATATTCACAGGTACTGGGGGCAGGATCTCAACACATTTTGAGGGACACAACTCAACCCGTAACAGTCACCTTGAGTGCAGGCATTGGTTAATGAGCTTAGCAGATATTAAAGCCAGGCACAGTGGCTCATTCCTGTAATCTCAGCATTTTGGGAGGCCGAGGCGGGAGGATCACCTGAGGTCAGGAGTGCGACCACCCTGGCCAACAAGACGAAACCCTGTCTCTACTAAAAATACAAAAATTAGCTGGGCATGGTGGTGCACGCCTGTAATCCCAGGTACTCAAGAGGCTGAAGCAGGAGAGTGGCTTGAACCCGGGAGGCGGAGGTTGCAGTGAGCCGACACCGTGCCACTGCACTCAGCCTGGGTCACAGAGTGAGACTCCATCTTAAAAAAAAAAAAAAAGGAGATATTAAGCCATCGCCAGAGGCTCACTCACGCCTTTGGCTGGGCTCAGTCAATGGCAGGCACAAGCAGAAGGCTGGTGGGTGGGAGGAGACTAAGGTCATTTATTGTAGTCCTCACTGGGTCACTGAGAGCTGGCTGTTTCTATTGAAGGCTGGTCTCTGTCAGGCAGCCCTCTCCCCAAGTCCTGGTAACTGCTCGCAGGTTTGGGGACATTAAAGGCTCCTGATGTTGCTAGCCGCCCGGATTGCATCATGCCTAACCCTGTCTGCACCCTGGCAAACAGCTCCTTTACTAAACGCTCCTCAGCTACCCAATTTGAGCATGCCATTCTGGCTGACTCCTGACTGCTACAGGCCATTTTCTAGGCTCTTTTGGGATTCAGGTGGAGTGTACTGGTCAGAGCAGGAGTCTTCACATTTGCTGGGTAATTCTCTTGCTTATAAATTTTGGGGATGGTCCTCAAAGATCAAGTTGCAGCAGTCTTGATCCAGATGGGGAGAAGTTTCACAGACACAAAGATGTAAACTAAGGCTGTATGACCCGGAAGACTCACTTCTACTGCAAATGGCCAGTTTCTTCCCCTCCCTGCATCTACGCCTTTGCAATGTGACTCGACAGCTCCTCCAACTGAGAGGCAGTGCCTTCCTCCAGCCTTTGCATTGGGACTGGCCTTATGAATTGCTTTGACCCATGAGATGGTAGCAAAATGTGGAGCCAGCAGCAACTTGAAACACTTGGGCACACTGTTCTTGGAAATGAACCGCCATGTGAACAAATCCGGGTTAGCCTGCTGCAGATGGAGAAATAACATGGGCCAGTCACCTGTCGCCCAGCTTACCACCAGCCAGCTGGCAGATGTGAGGGAGGCCACTGGGCCCTGCCAGCCGCCAGCTGACCACAAGCATGAGTGCGGCCAAGACCAACTGAGCCAGCCCAGCAGAATCTTAGTGATAAATGGTTGTTTGAAGTCACGTTCAGAGCAGTCCAGATGCTGGAAACACTGAGCTGACCATCTTCCAAATCAGAGGTCACCCTGGCAAGTTCACGTCTCTTGCATTTTTTGATGACAAGCACTTCTTATTACAGGGTTTGTCATTGTTTGGAATGATGACAAAGAGAAGCCTGAAGTGCTCCGAGTGGAGGCTTGGAATAGCTACTTCAAAGAGAAGGGGGCTTACCCTGCATCAACATCTGCAGACATGCACTCCTAAAGCTGGTCTGGTGGCATTGGATGACCCCCTCTCAGTATGCTGAAGGCAGCAAGGGGCCAGTGAAGTTTCCTCAGAACCTGCAAAGGACCACGTAGACCCCAAGACAGACATAGCTACTCAGGAGTGTTAGGAGCTGGTACTAATACTGAACACTAGACTTCTGGTTTGTGGGTTACAGATTGAATGTATGTGTCCCCCCACAAATTAGCATGTTGAAATCCTCACCCCCAAGGTGATGGTATTGGGGGGGGTACCTTTGGAGGTTAACTAGGTCATGATGGAATTAGTGCTCCTATAATGGAGGCCCCAGAGCTCTCTCCACCACGTGAAGACACAATGAAAAGTTGGCTGTCTGCAGCCTGGAAGAAGGCCTCACCAGAACCCAGCCATGCCTGCACCCTGATCCTAGACTTCCAGCCTCCAAAAACAAATGCCTGTTGTTTATAAACCACCCAATCTGTGGTACTGTTACAGCAGCTAAAACAGAGGAAAAGGTTGTTTCATCTTTAAATTATTTCCTACAATTTCCAACCCCTACTTCCATAGAAATGGAATCTAGCTACAGAATAAACCTAAGTTAGGTCTCCATAAGTCAGATCATTTCTTACTGGAATGTGTATTTCCTATCTGTGGGCCTTCATCAGCTCTCATCATCTACTTCTGTGACCATGCAATGCTCGTCTTCCCCCACAGACCTCAAGGACCTCAGGGCGGGGCCTGTGTTTACACTGTCCACAGCATCCTTGGCACCCCCAGGCCTATTCTGAGCCTTTAGTTTCCCAGAGCCCATAGTTTTCTGTGAGTTCTTCGAAACAGAGCATTTGAATTGGGGTATGAGACACTGATATTTTATCATAAGTCACAATTACCTGTCTACAGAATCACTAGAAGATGCGTTTGTATATGTGTGGTATCCACAATGCCACTTTCACCACGTGGCATTAGTGATGGTTTCCTTCTTGCCTTTTCTAACTCCATGAGGTAGGAGCTTATGTCAGGCCTTGTTCTAGTTGCCAGGGATGCATCCACACACCAAAGAGACAACTCCTTTTGTCTTGGAGGAAAAGACACAATTACAACAAAATGTGACAGTTGTGCCAGAGGAAGACTGGATGCTCTGAGCACACACAGCAGTCACCCCAAACTGACTTCTTCCCCTTAGAGTCAGGGGAGAAAGGGGGAGGGAAGGAGATCCCCTCAGCCACTGTATGAGACTGAGGACAAATGTGGCCAAGAGAACAGGTCTAAAGACAGCTCTGGGCACCCCAGGGGTTTCAGGAAAGTGAGAAAAAGCAGCAAAAGAGAACGAGGAGTGGCCAGAAACAGGAGAAAACCAGGCCAACTTGGCGTTTCGGAAGCCAAGGGAAGTGTTTCTTGAGGAGTGCTCAAGGACCACAAAGGATGCTAACTTCAGGTGAGGACCAAGGCGACCCGTCACTCCCTGCCAAAGGTGACCTGAAGAGCAGCTTCGGCAGAATGCATTTAACAGCAAATGCAGGAAGAGAAATTAGGGAACACAGAACACTTTTTCAAGACTAGAGACCATGGCACAATTGGCAAAGGAGAGAGGTGCAAGCTGTCATGGAGGCTAAAACCCAGTGTGTAGAGTGTTCTAGAAGGAAGAAGGGAGGGCTGCAGAGGGGCACGTAGGAAATGTGTTGTCAAGTCATGTCAAGTCAAATATAGTGAGACCAAAATTCCACTGGTGTTTGTAATGGGATGAACCCAGTAGGAGCACCTTCCACATCCCTAAGGGGTAGGGTGAGGAACGCCTACTCAGAGGCACCTAGGGCCGCGCATTTGACAGACACAACGAAAAGTTGGCCCTCTGCAGCCTGGAAGAAGGTCACACCAGAACCCGGCCATGCCTGCACCCTGATCCTGGACTTCTAGCCTCCAAAAACAAATGCCTGTTGTTTATAAACCACCTTTTAAGTGCTCTTTCCAAGAAGAGACAGACTTGACATGTTACTTATCTGATGAGGAGCAGCCAGTGGAGATGGCATGGAGAGGAGAGGAAGGGGGCGCAGAGTGGAGTCCCTGAGGAGGATGGGATCCAAATGTGGCCGTTCAAGTCTTTTCTCCTCAAACATTTGGCCAAGGCACAACTCCATCTCCTAGGCATTCCAATTGAAGACTCGTGTGTGTTCTGCCCCAGGATTTACTCATGTTGCTCCATGATTAGGATGGGGTGCTTCACACATTATCTAACACTTGACAGCTCCCAGTGTCCGTCCCAAACTCCTGCAAACTGCCAGGACACACCGTGAGCTCCACAGCAGCCTCTGCTGGTGGACAGGGTGAGCGTACGGCCTAGGTTTGAAGCATGGTTTTTATGGCTCTGGCCCAGTCCCTTCTCCAGGGCCCTCAGCTTTTGGCATTTGCACCTCTGCCCCCAATTTCTCATTTTTTCAGAAAGGGCCAAGACCCGCTTTCGCCAGCAAGCTCAGTCCACCTTTCTGAAATGCTTAATGCCCTAGATCTGTAACGTGATTTTCACTGTATTATTACTCCACGTAACTTTTTTTTTTTGAGATGTAGTTTTGCTCTTTGTTGCCCAGGCTGGAGTGCAATGGCATGATCTTGGCTCACTGCAACCTCCACCTCCCACATTCAAACAATTCTCTTGCCTCAGCCTCCCACGGAGCTGGGATTACAGGCATATGCCACCACGCCCAGCTAATTTTTTATATTTTTAGTAGAGACAGGGTTTCACCACATTGGTCAGGCTGGTCTCGAACTCCTGACCTCAGGTGATCCACCCATCTCGGCTGGTGGGATTATAGGCGTGAGCCACCATGCCCAGTCACAAAACTGTTTCATTAGCTACAAGAAGCTCCCCGCACCTTGATGCCCTAAGGCCTTTGGCTAATATGAACACAAGGATGAAGTAGACAACAGTGAGTAGGGTTGTGGACCAGTGACTAAACCCATCTAAGCCTCAGTTTCTGAAAACCAAGGTTAGTAACATACCCATTTCATAGGATTCTAGGGGTATCAAATAGAAATCAACACTCCTGCCAAGTGGTAAGTGCTCTTCAAATGCTATTACACAATACAAGTTTCCCTCTCCCCTCCATTATCTCCTCATCGTTCTCCGTGACACCCTCCCTCCACTCCCACCAAAAGGTGCTAGATGCAAGGGGGGCATGCAGAATTCAAGCACTGTTTCTTCCCATGAAAAAAATCAGGTTTCAAGGTAGTCAGTCACATCTAATAGTATACTAAAACATACCCCTCTACATTTTTTTTTCTAATTTTCATAGTTTATTTCTATTTATAACTCTTGTGTTGAGGGCTCTTGATGGACGGCAGCAAGGGAGCTGCTCTGCTGCATATGAAACCCTGACCCAGAGCCCCTCTACTTATGACGTGTAGTTGACAGCCACTTCACATACATTTTCAGTTACAGAAAATATACTCAAGGAAGAATGTTAAAAAGTTTCCTTATATCCTACAAGGGGTTCTCTCTAGATGTAAACAAATCTGGATGAAATATTTTAATCCAAGTATACCATTTCCCACGTCGTAAATCTTCTGTGCTGGTGGGAGCCAATCCAGTTACACACTGGAAGGGGAGTGAGGAACCCAGGACTTCCCCACACCTCTCACAAGGTCCACCCTTGTTTCCACTGACCCTCTCTTTGACCTGAAACCCCCAATTTCCTCCACAGGCAAAAAAAACCTCAAGTCTCTCTAGACTCACAGACTTAGTCTTGACTATGTCAACCTATTTGTTTGTAATTACACTGCTCAGGGCTCCCGTTTCCTCTCCTTCAGCCATTCTCCAGAGCGCTCCTCAAGAGATTTTAAGTCTCGCACGGCCAGACTGTATTTCCCTCTGTCAAGAAGCAACCACGGAATATTCTACCTGCAGGAGATAACAAATGTTGACTAATTTATGTATGAGACCATTCTAGAGTGCTTTTGTAGTGAATTACCCCTATTCTGAAGGTGAATGTTTTTCCTTCTGATGATCTAGATGGGGTCCACACACTACAGCATGCAGCCCAAATCCAGCCCAGGAACAGAGAATCTTTTTAAAAAATAATCCTTTAAAAATATAAAAACCTAAGACTATATGACAGAGATCGTCTGTGGCCTGTAGAGTCTAAAATATTTACTATTTGGCTCTTTATCCAAAACTGCTGATAGTGTCTCTGGACAAGAGCATAAAAGATGAGTCATGGCATAAGGGAAGAACTGAGAGCACGCGTAGAAACGTGGTCAGCCTATGAGGAACCTCGAGGCATGATGTTTCTTTATCCCAGTAATTCAGCAACTGGACTCCAAGCACCCGATTTTGTGGATGAACCCCAAGGAATCTGCCACTTGCCAGACTTATTTTGGGTAAGCAATAATAAAGAGAGAAATAAGTAATAGTTGGAAGTTGTGAGTAATAAAAAGCTATTTAATGTTTGATAGACAAATTCAAGTCCATAAATCTCCTTGAATAAAGATGCTAAAAATGTTATTCTCGTTTTTTAAATAGTTTTGTTTTTACAAAGTTCTGTACATAAAAATAAATATACAGAAACAAACCCCATCAACTGTCCACATCAGTAATCCTCACTGGTGGGCTCACCATTGATAAGGAAGACATCATTCAACGCAACCTGTCACAGAGACTGTCCTAGCAGCAAGGATTTCTAATTTCAAAAGAACATTACTAGGCCTCTTTTATCAAGACTGCTCATCATCTAGAGGCCTTTACCTACCAACTAGCAATTAACCATGAAATCAATGAATGCAATCACTGTCTCCAAGTGGAATGTGACTAATGACCTAATGCCTAGAGGCAACATCTATACCTTTTGCTGACTGGAGCCCTGACATATGCAGGTGTAGTTAGGAACAGAAATCAACCCCACCTCCCCCTGGCTAGTCACTGTGAAAAGCGTGCGTAAGGCAATTGAATCGAGGGTTAAGGATTCATCTTGCTAATGTCAAAAGCGACACTAACAAGATTTTTAGCCTCATCCGCCAGATGATGGGCCTCTGCGTCCAGGTCTCCAGGAGCAGGTTCCACCTCCTTCACCAGACAAAGGGTTATAACCTAGAATGACAGAAAAGAAGCACAACAGTATTGATAAAATCTGAAAATCTGGGGACATTCTATATCCAAAATAAAATTATGAGAGTGACATGCAAAGCATTGCAAAGATATGGATTCTAAGGGACATTTAAAAAAACCTTTTAGCTGCTATATGAAAAAAAAAAACCTTTATATTGTGATTGCCATTTGAATTGATTTTCTGGTGGGGAAAAAAGTCATTCAGCTGCTTTGTCCCAACTCCAAAACACATGCAAAAGAGTCACCAAAAACTCTCTCAAGATGGCCTGATTTAAGTATATGAATCCTCCTATCACAGTGCTTATTGAAAGTCACACATTCAAATAAGGGCCGTTCAGGCTACAGAAAACGGATTAAAAAAATCAAAACAGAATCAAATTTGTCACTTCTACCAGTCAGAACAGGGTCATCTGTATCTTTCCCTACCCCCCACCACCCCCTCCCTCGTGAGTTTCCCAAAGTCAATGGACAGCTGGTAACCTGGTTGACTGTTCAGGTTCTAGGGCCAGCCAGAACTTAAAATGTTGGCATTACTCCTTACTTGCAGTGGAATCTTTGGGCAATTAAACCCTGTGCCTCAGTTTCCTTATTTGTAAAGCCAGGTTAGTCAAAGCCCTAGCTCAGAAATGCTGGGGATGCTGAAAGAGGCCATGCATGCAAGCAGGCCACGCATTCCATCTTCTATAATTTCCATTCCTCTCCTAAATATCACCTCTCTGTGTCTAAAAATAAGTTTCCAGCAGGACCATTTAAAAATAGCATTTTCTTTCCAGATGCATCACCTTCTCTCCAGCAAGCCAGGTTTAGTCTTCTGACACAAAGGGGATTACAGCTCAGCGTTTAAGGTCAGCCAATTTTGTAGCCCTGCTGCCTTGGAGCCCATGTCCCAGTCTTTCCTCAGTCCTGAAAGACACCATCAGGCCTCCAGGCCTCTGCTGTGCCCCTCTCTTCCTATGGAGGATACAAAGTCTTCCGCCTTGGTTCCTACAGTGTTCTAGTGTCTTTGTTTTCTCCTTACTCAGCAGTAACTTGCAACTCTTAGCCAGAATCACAAAGGACTGCTTATTTTCATTTGGGAGTCCCGTCTTCCCAAATTTGAAATTCTCAGGGATGGGATGAAGACAGACTGCTGTGGCATTATCCAGAGTCCCTGGGGCAGTGTTGCACACAGGAAAAAGCTTTGGATGAGCATCTGTCTGCTACTCCTTGTTATTTGCAAGAAACAAGGTGGTCCCGTCTAGAAAGACCAAAACCACTGTGTTCCAGCTCCTTGACACTCATCTGAAGATTGGCAGACAATTCCTCACCCTACTTAGCTCTCCCCCTACGGGGCTGCAGAAGGATCAAGTGAGAATACTGTAAGTACAATCCTTCCAAGTACTTAGTGAGGACCCAGGAGGTGGTTTGCCTCTGTTTCCTTTATTGAATCTTCACAATCCTAAGGAATTAGTCTAAACTTAAGGACAAAGAAGCAAATAATCTTGTTTCTACAAGGTTAACTATATCCTGTATGTGCTGAAAATCTGTTAACATTTGACACCAGTGGTGCTTACCACCTCCCCGCAATGGTTTTCTGTCCGATTTCCGTTTCACGACAACAGATGAAGTGGAAGGCCCAGGACTGTCTTCCTCCTGTTTGAACACACACAGGTGTAAGAAGCAATTAAAACATTCTACTTGGCAATCTTCATCTACTGCATGCCAGCTGGCCGAGGTCTCCAGTCACCTGAGGCTTCTTTGCGTTTCCTTTGTAACTTTTTCCTTCTTGCATACTGTCCCACATTTCAATCTTCTGTCTCCTTTTTTCTTCTTCAAGCTGAGAAACAATCACATTGTACAGAAAGAGTTCAGAAGCTGCCATCTCTCTCAAAGACAACGCTAACTCTGATAATTCTTAATTTAAATGTTTTTCAGAACAAACTTCACCCTTCTTTTCTTTAGTTAATAAAACTGTTGTGATCTGGTGGTGTGAGTTTAACTCACATAGAGAAGCTTTGGTTTTTGTACACTATTAAAGAAAGCAAAATGTTTCACGAAAAAAATTACTGACTCCATTCTTCTGAAACTCATTCCTATCAGTACATTTTTGGTAATGTGGAAGACACAGGCACATGCACACACACTCACATGCATCCTACTCCAGTCTGTCCCTCCTTTTGTGCTCTGGACCTTTCACTGTAATATATTCACACATCTAGTGTTCCCTAACAATAGTGTATACTTCTTGGTATCACCAACACTTACATCGTAGGAACTGAAATGCTTACTGAATCTAATAGGATAGGACCTGGTCCTAGAAGCTTATAGACAACATACACATAGGCATCGTTATCCACTAAGCCTCAGACAACTTCTATGTACACATTCAAACTGAAGCTAGTTTATACCTGTTTCAGTTTTTCCTTATGCTTTTCAACTTGCGCATTTAATTCTTCTTGCATTTTCAATCGAGCAGCTGCTAAAGCTTCTTGTCGTTTAACAACAACATCAGGTTCTAAAATGTCAGAAAAAAATGGAGATAAAGCACTCTGTACAATATAAAATATAAACTTTTGAGTGTCCATATTATTAAAAGTATAAAGAGGTATGGACATCAGACAATGAAACATGTTTTTACATGAGTACTCCTAACCCCTCTGCATATATTTTACTGCTTCAGGGGGCAGGGGTCTGTTGCTGAGCCATGGATTTTAGCCCCAAATATCTACATCACCAGAAACCTGTTAGAAATGCCAATTTCTAAGTTCTCCTGAGCAATTCCGATTCATAAAGCCTGGGATGGTAGCCAAAGCACATCTTGGATACCTCAGTGACACCCACAGTCTCTAGGTTGACTAGAATCCTGGAAGACTACTAAGGAAATATAAAGTTTTCTAAATTATTATCCATCCCTTAATTAGCCCAGAAGTAAGATTCTTAAGTATTTGTTTCTACAGAAAAGAAAAATCCTTCCAAGTAGCATTATGAGTAGACATGAACTCATTTCTACTCATAATGTCTACTCATAGTCTCGCTCTTTGCGACAGAGCTAGACTCCATCTCACAGAAAAAAAAAAAAAAAAAGAAACAAACTGGAGTGCAGTGGCACAATCTCAGCTCACTGCAACCTCCAACCTCCTGGGTTCAAGTGATTTCTCCTGCCTCAGCCTCCCTTATAGCTGGGATTACAGGCACCTGCCACCATACCCCACTAATATTTGTATTTTTAGTAGAGACGAGGTTTCACCATGTTGGCCAGGCTTGTCTTGAACCGCTGACCTCAAGTCATCCGCCTGCCTTGGCCTCCCAAAGTGCTGGGATTACAGGCGTGAGCCACCGCGCCCAGCCAAGAACCATATACTTCCTTTTTAAAAAAAAAAAACAAAAAAACCCACAAGGTCTCAATAAATTGCCCAGGCTGGAGTGTAGTGTGACCCGATCATAGCCCACTGCAGCTTTGACTTCCTGGACTCAAGTTATTCTCCCGCCTCAGCCTCCTAAGCAGCTGGGACTACAGGTGTGTGCCGCCACGCTCGGCTATTTTTTTTTTTTTTTTAAATAGAGACAGGCTCTTCCTATGTCGTCCGTCTTACTTTTAATAAGAGACTAAATCTTAATATAAAGAAGTAGGTGTAAAACCACTGCTTTCATTTCGGTTATCAGGCACTAACCCACAGAAGCCGCAGCTCGGTCCAGCTGCCTCTGCCTCAAGGCTCTCAGCCGTGCGGAAAGCTTCTGAAAGACCACGTAGAGAAGGATGCAGCTGAAGACGATGTACCAGCCATAGCTGGCCAGCAAAGAGCCCACTGAAAAGAAACAAAAAGTTTTCAAAAAAACTAAAAATGACACTACTAGTTGACCTTTCCATAAGACTCAACAAACGCAAACTAAGTCTAACTCCTGACCTCAAAGCCTTCATGGTCTAGGCTGAGGACAAAGCCTCCTAAGTAGATCGTTAAAATATGAACAAGAAGCGCGACACTTCAGGGATCACTGAGAAGTGAGACTTCTCAACCATCTGGGGAGTCAGGGGCAGTTACAGCGTGGAGGGCACAGCAACTGGGTTTTGAAGAATGAAGAGCAACTAATCTGAATCAGGAAGGCAAAGGCCTTTCAGACCTAGGGAACCACATACAAAGGGGTGACAGCGCGGGGTTAGGAGTGTGTAGGGGGCTGTGTGGGGCAGGTCCCAGAGGCAAACGCCAAGGGCCGAGTGACCCCAGTAACTACAACAGTAAGGGCTTGGTTCGCAAAAAAAGACTTGCGCAAACAACGGCCAGACGAGCCGCCTAGGGAAGTGCGGCTCCCGAGAAGCCTCCGCGCAAGGTCCGGGCCTGCTGCCCAGAGTCCGCGTAAGCGCCAACGCCCGTCCGTTACCAGGCCTCCCAGGCTCCGGCTCCCCGAGCAGCGAAGGACGACCCGCCGATCACGGTGGCGCGCCCCTGCTGCCCCGCAACGACTCACCCGTGACGTGCAGGAAGCGCAGTCCCTCGGTCTCCAGGGCTGGCCGCGCGGACAGGGAATCCTCTTGCCGCTCCATGACTGCCACCGCCACCCAGGCCGGCCGCCGCGCCTCCAGCCGGACGCTTCCGGTGCGCTCCCACGCACACGTGGCGCGCTTGGACGCGGTCGTGGTCTCAGCCAATCGCAGGCCGGCCCCGCCCCGACGCTGGGCCAAACGCAGGGGGCGTGGCCGAGGGGCGTGGCGGGGGAAAAATCCCGGCTACTCTTGCTGGGGCCGGGTCGGCGCGTGCGGGTACATTCTGTGATATCTCCTGGCTTGAGTCGGGGTGGAGGACAGACCTCTTTCACGGATTTCTTACTGAATTTCTACTTTCTTTTTTTTTTTTCTAATTGGACACTGAAGCGAAGGAGGTCGGTGGTCGCCCGAAGGCAGGATTTTCACCCACATCCTTGCCCAGGGCACATTGGACAACATGGCTCAGTAGGTTGACGACTACCAGCGTTTGAGGGTTGCAGCCAACGTCCACCCCAGGTGAAAGCACGAAACGTGGGCAGCCTCCTGCTTCTGCTGCCGGTGATACCCTTCAGGCCAAGAAAGTCCCCACCGATCCTCAAGGTTCTTTTCTCCAAAATCAAAACTTCTTAGGAAAGAACGATCATAGTAATGGCTCTAACCTGTGTTGAATTATACTGTATCATCACAAGCCACGATCACAGTTACTCCTAATAGTGTCCTGGCTGTGTTCCTCTGCCTGCAGTGTCGTCCTGCACCCTCTTCCGCCACTCAAACGTCACCACCTTTATGGTGACCATAACCATCCTATTTGAAATTTTACCTTGGGTTTTTCTGGAGCATTTGAAGTGCACATACCTAGTTGTGTCTCAAAAGAAGGGTTGGGAATTGGGAATATAACTGAAAAAATAATGAACAGGTGACAACATCCGAGTGCTGCCTCACCACCGTCGCCAGGAGCAGTGTGGGGAAGGCAAACCCTGACATGAAGCGTGAATGTAATCAGTGTTTCTTCAACGCAGGTTTGCCAAGAAGTTCCTCAAGGGGGACGGCTGCAAGGATTTGAGCACTGACCTCATCAAGGTTTCCCAGCAGTGTGTTCAGAAAGCAATAAAGGGGACCTGGCATTCATGAGCCATAGCAAAGAAAAACCTGAAAGCTCTTCTTCCCTGTTGGCCACCTTGAAAATGCACTCCTCAAATGAACAAACCGAGGACTCTGGATGTCATCCATAAAGGCTGTGAAGATAGCTAATCAATTGAATGAGGAATTTTAGGAGGGAGGATATAATTTCCTTCTTCATGTTTGCCTTTCAGTTGTAAAAGATGATGAACCACCATCACTCTTTGCTTTGCTACAGAGTGATTTCTCACTTGCTCTGGCATCTTGCAGGAAACATTTATGTGCTAAATTGAATGACTTCTTGGAATTATAGCTGCAATTCTTGGTCCCAGATTTGCTTTAAATCCACCTTACATCTAAATACTGATGAACTAGACAGGATGAGCAGGGTTGCCTGACCTCTTTTGTTAGGCTGTGAAGGACATTAGGTACATTGTACTGGGGTCATAGTTCATGGAAAAAAATGGTTAGGCTTCACTTTTCTCTCAGGAAGCTCACAGCAAAACAGTTTCAATCAATGCTTGGGAGCAGTTTTATTTTTATATAGTAACTTAACAGGATGGTTTAACAGAGTTCCCCACTTAACAGGGTGTCAGATGAAGACTTGAGAGCTTCAAGAATGTTGCAGTGGGCCAGGAATGGTGGCTCTTGCCTATAATCCTATTGCACTTTAGGAGGCTCAGGCGGGAGGATCCCTTGAGGCCAGAAGTTCAAGACCAGCCTGGGCAACACAGCAAGATCCCATCTCTACAAAAAAAATTTGGCCAGGCACGGTGGCTCACGCCTGTAATCCCAGTACTTTGGGAGGCCGAGGTGTGTGGATCACCTGAGGTCAGGAGTTCAAGACCAGTCTGGCTAACATGCTGAAATCCTGCCTCTACTAAAAATACAAAAATTAGCCAGGTGTGGTGGCGGGTGCCTATAATCCCAGCTACTAGGGAGGCTGAAGGAGGAGAATCGCTTCAACCTAGGAGGTGGAGGTTGCAGTAAGCTGAGATTGCACCACTGCACTCCAGCCAGGGAGAAAAAAAAACCCCACAAAACTTAGTTATGGAAGATGATCCTAAATTGCAAAGATTTGTTGTTGCCAGCTTTCCATCCATGTCAATGAATTAAGTCAACATGCACAGTATAAAAATGCCAAAATGTTGCATCTGGTTACATTAAGGAACGTTTGCTTTGTTTGCCTTGTTTAGCTACCCTATCCTGTAATGTCTGTAATCACAAAGATGGAATAAATTGTAACATTTTAGATTCTATCATTTAAAAAAGGCAACAATCCTTTTCACTCAGGACTTTGCAACATAAAACGGAAACCAGTATTAACTGATGAAAATGCACATTCTAAGCATATAGAAAACCAAAGTATCCTTGTAAACTATTGTGAACTAGTGTTGTATACGTATATACATATAATGCACATATTCCACTAAAATCTAATAGATATTAAATTATTTGAGTGCATGGATGATGGGCTTTTGTTTCAGTTCCTAGCACATTGATCTTATGGTCCTATTGACACAAGTTACTCGTCCTAGCCAGGCATTTGTTACCTTCGTCCCTTTAATCAGGTGATCAGGTGTTATAACCTTACCTGGCTTGGCTTATCTAAAACAGGAAAGGTATTTCAACAAACACTTTGCTCAATGTAATTGCTCAGGTATTATTTGCAGAAAGAGGACAAAGGTGGACAGTAAACAGGACTGTCACCTGTCACTGACTGTTGTAGGGTAAATAATTGGCCCTAATTTGTCATTCCTTCTCACAGCCACATCCTTGCTATGGCAAGGTGAAAGGAATGTATTTCCCCATCATCCTTTGACTCTGTACTTGGCGAGGTGGCTTGCTTTGGTTGATAGTAAGTGGGCAGAAATAAGTGTGTCAGTTTTGAGTGTACGTAGGCCTTTAGAAGCTCCTAGTGTTTTACTTCTTGTGCCTTTGCCGGGTGAGCTGGCTCATCTGAGACCTGTAAAGAAACCAAGCCACCCCAGTTAATCCAGACCTACAGTGATAAGCAGAGTCAACTATAGAATAGTGTTGTTGATTAAAATCCCTGAGTTTTGTGGTGGATTGTTATACAGCATTATTGCGGCAATAGCTAACTGATGAAGTGCCAAGGTTTACACAAAAGTATATGCAACAAGATGGGATTAAGACTATCATGGCTAAGGGAGATCAGAGAGATGGCAATCAAACAGTAGTGTTTTTCAAATATGAATAACTTACGCCCCTTTCAACAAATGTTCTTGTAGACTCTCCATATGACCTTTATGTTAACTATGTACATATGTAAAACTAGAGGCTGGGTAGGTGGCTTAGGCCTGTACTCCCAGCACTTTGGGAGGCCAAGGCAGGAGGATCACTTGAAGCCAGAGTTGGAGACCAGCCTTGGGGAGGGGCGGGGAACAAAAAACGTAGCCAGGCTTGGTGGGACACACCAATCAATTTCAAAAATGGAATCATTTCAGTTGTCATATCAGAAGCTGGAGCGAGAGGTAAGTCTGCATTAACAGAAGGGCTATGTGGGAGTAGAAAAGGTGGCCTTCCTGGCATGTGTCATGACATTGTAGAAGCTAGACTCTAATCCAGCCCAGGAAGCCTACCGAGAAAATGCTGCCCTCCTGCGTTTCCAATTTAAACATGTCCTTAGACCTCACTGCAAATGCACCATGATGACACACAACTTGGCAGCACAGTGAGTGGAGTTTATTTTTATAATTTGTAGAAAATTGACATTTAGATTTCAAAACTTATATTACAAAATTATCAGCAGCAGTCTTAAGCATTTCAACAATGCTGATAGATTTCACTTTGCTAACACAAACAAGGCTATTATACCATGTTCGAAAAGCAAGACTTGTTCCAAGAGGGTCTATTATTATACATCTGCGTCACTCCTCAGGACCCGTTTGTGACTGTGTCTTCTTCCATCTCTTCTTCACCATCATCAGTGGGCCCTAAAGAAAACCACACAAGCAAAAGTAGTATCAATTTTAGAAATCTATTCCCTTAGCATGTGAGTGTTCGTTCTGTGGCCACTTTTTGTTAGGCACTGAGGTAGGTACAGAAAGATCAAAAGCAGCCCCGGCCTTTGAGGAACTTATCGTCCAGGGACAGTCTAGTCTGTCTTTGGCAGGTACTGGAAGGGATGGTCAATTTCAAAGGAAAGGGGTCACAAAGGTTTCAAAATTGTTACCTCCCATTGTAGTTGATGATAATTCATTTTTGGTGTAGGTAAAGTCTATACTCATGTGCTTTTCATGGCACTACTGTAGGCAAAAAAACCGGAAATACTCAAAAACATTTGGGCACCCACTACATGCCAAATACTGGCAACAGTTCAATGACTTTATTGTCTCTCAATTAGGGAAATATGGCAACAACTACCAAAAAATGTTACATTTGTTCAACAATTTATGGCAGATATTTTGGTCAATGTATTCCAGAAGGAAAAAAAGTTGTAACTCCTTCAATTGTTTGGGAAAATTACTCAATAATGTCTCACTTAACATCAGTCAGCTGAATTCCTGTATTGATTTCATCATTCCATCCGTTGCAATATGGTATTTTGATTGAGGGCATGAAGAAAATCTGGCCACACAGGCATATAGTTAGAAAAGGGAGGAAGATTTTAATAGCCTGTGCAGATAATGATGGATGTTCTTTTTAGATACCATGGTAAAACTTGACAAATGGTAGCTTCCTAAAGGTTAGATGGCAGTGTAAAAGTCTGAAACCTTATCAATGAACTTTTCATACTCTTACTTGGTTTATCTTGTACTTTGAACAAATCTTTTACCCATACATGATTTTGTATCATTTGGAAAACAGTGGTTCACCGACTTTTGCAGATCTTTCAAACATTGAGCCATGTAATTACACAACATCAAAAATGTCACACCCATTAATTCGCATGCATTAACATTACTATTGAGTTCCCCAGAAAAGTCTTGAGGTACTGGGAAGCTGGTAGGTTATGGCAGTGGATACAAGTTTTCTAAATTTTAATTTTTGCTTCAAATCTTGAATTTTCAATTGTTTTCCTTGAAGTGACAGGCTCACTTCATCATGTTTGAGAAGACAAGTAGCTGCCTCTCAACTGAAATGACTGCACTAGTGCATGGAGATAACCACCTAACTCAAGTATGCAGACATGTGCATCCCCTTTCTATCACCCAGAATATCAAAGAGACGTGTGCTCAAGGAGTGAGATTTAATTATCTTTACTGCTGCATCCAGGACACTCTTAAGTGAAACTGGCATGCACTCTACTGGGAGTGCAGAATAGGGAAGAATATAACAACTATTATTTAGGCTGCTGCCTTGACTCCTACTGTGCCAGCGGTTCTACCCACTATTGCTCCATCAGTGCAAATGTTCATACAAAAGCAAGTAACACCTTGGTGTTATTAGATAAAAACAGTCTTCGGCCAGGCATGGTGGCTCATGCCTGTAATCCCAGCACTTTGCGAGGCCAAGGCGGGTGGATCACAAGGCTAACATGGTAAAACCTTGTCTCTACTAAAAAAAAAAAATACAAAAAATTAGCTGGGCGTGGTGGCAGGCACCTGTAGTCCCAGCTACTCGGGAGGCTGAGGCAGGAGAATTGTGTGAACCCATTCCTGCAGTGAGGTGAGATCGCACCACTGCACTCCAGCCTGGGCGACAGAGCAAGACTCCATTTCAAAACAACAACAACAAAAAAAACAGTCTTCACCTTAGACTCCCAGAAGCCCACAAACCATACAGTAGAGAATTACTGGTCTTTTTTTTTGAGACGGAGTCTTGCTCTGTCACCCAGGCTGGAGTGCAGTGGCCAGATCTCAGCTCACTGCAAGCTCCGCCTCCCGGGTTTATGCCATTCTCCTGCCTCAGCCTCCCGAGTAGCTGGGACTACAGGCGCCCGCCACCTCGCCTGGCTAGTTTTTTGTATTTTTTAGTAGAGACAGGGTTTCACCGTGTTAGCCAGGATGGTCTCGATCTCCTGACCTCGTGATCCGCCCGTCTCGGCCTCCCAGGAGAATTACTGGTCTTAAAATATGTCTTTTTGGCCGGGCACAGTGGCTCACGCCTGTAATCCCAGCACTTTGGGAGGCCGAGGCGGGCGGATCACGGGGTCAAGAGATCGAGACCATCCTGACCAACATAGTTAAACCCTGTCTCTACTAAAAATAAAAAAAAATTAGCTGGGCACAGTAGTAGGTGCCTGTAATCCCAGCTACTTGGGAGGCTGAGGCAGGAGAATTGCTTGAACCTGGAAGGCCGAGGTTAGAGTGAGCCGAGATCACGCCATTGCACTCCAGCCTGGGCAAAAAAGAGTGAAACTCCATCTCAAAAAGAAAAAAAAAAATCTTTTTCATTTTTAGCTCCCAGCTGAAACATTATTTCCCTAGGAAACTTTCCCCAAGATAGCAGTCTAAGTAGAGGTCCCCAGTTACATTCATATCAAAACTACATTGTAAGACGTATTTCAGTATTTTTTATATCCCTAGTGCCCCACATGCTGCCTGGCATAAAGTAGGCATTCAAATGTTAGAACCGTTACCACTTATCAAAAACTTGCTAATGTTGAGCCCTGTGCTAAGTTCAGTTTCTTAGCCTTTCGGCAACCTTTTGAGGTTTGGTACTATTATTATCTCAGATTTAAAGATGAGGAAAGACTTGAAGAAAGCTGTCCAAAGGCAGAGCTGGTGAAGCTAAGATTTGGCCCTCAGACTGCTTGGCTCTAGATCCTGTGTTCCTAACTACTGAGCTATTACGCACACACACAAGTATATGTAGGTGAAAGTCCACATGGCTATCTCTAGTGTTCAGTTCACTCCATTGCTGAAGTAATGCTAGCTTCAACTTTTACATAAAATCCCCCACAGTGCTATGACTTAACTTTCTTTATGAATAACTTTTTTTTTTTTTTTTGAGATGGCGTTTCGCTTGTTGCCAGGCTGGAGTGCAATGGTGTGATCTTGGCTCACCAACAACCTCCAACTCCCGGGTTCAAGCTCTTCTCCTGCCTCAGCCTTCCAAGTAGCTGGGATTACAGGCATGCACCACCACACCAGGCTAATTTTGTATTTTTAGTAGAGACGGGGTTTCTCCATGTTGGTCAGGCTGGTCTCGAACTCCTGACTTCAGGTGATCTGCCTGCCTCAGCCTACCAAAGTGTTGGGATTACAGGGGTGAGCCACTGCACCCAACCCATCAAATACTTTATCTTCAAAGAGCATTTAAAGAGATTTCATATATTAGATTTGATGTAAGGAGGCACTATTCTAGCATTCTGGAGTCATGGCATCTAAATGGTTGTGAGAGTTACACTTTGAGTGTAACATTAATTTGAATGTACAAAGAACACCATTTGCTCACCCGATCTGCGTTCTCTGCCAGGGATCTGACCAGACTGCAGCAACCCCTTCAGCCTCTCCACTTCAGCTAGAGTTGAAGCATTTGCTATAGCATTCTGGAGGACAGACGGCAATGGAGATGGATGATTAACTTCAATCAAGTATCAACTACCCAGAAAACTAAGTATCAATCACCTACAGAAATTCACAGCAACTTCTCCATTTGGAATATTAAACACTTCGGTGTTGGGGGAAGAATGTTATTGCCCCACAAAAATAAAACTAGAAGCCAAAACACAAATTTCTAAAATTGGTGAAGAGATGCAGACCTTCTTATAAAAGAGTAAATAATCAGTCCACATGTCCTAATATCGTAGCTAAGTGAAGTAACTATTTGGAATTACGTTACTGAATAATTTAAGGAGGCAATATTATAAAACTAGGGTCCCTACTGATCAGCCAAAAGGATTTGCCAGACAGCAAATCTTTGAAAGTAAAAATTAAGGCAAACACTGAGACAGCATACCAAGGTAACTAACTGTTCAAAGTGATAAATGCACCCTGGAAAATGAGAAAGACAAAGCTGCTTCCACATTAATTAGCTTGTGTAATTTCAAGTCTGATCAAATAATAATTTTATGCTAGTTTTTCCTTAAACAGAAATATTGTTGTATGCTAATAACTGTGGGAAAACGAAATCTGCAATGTTCAGGTCATGTTTATTATCCAACTTTGTGTTCTGAACCCATCTTAGCTCGTTCCAGTCAAGAAGCCTAACACATAATTACCTTGATTGCTTCTACATCCCCTGGAGATGGCCCACCTTTCTTTTTGTCAGTTGGCAAACCAGCACCTGGATTAAAACTTAAGAGGGGGAAGAACATAAACTGTTAAACCTAGACCAACAGAAGTTGCTTCTCTTTTACTTTCAAAAGCTTTTGAAAGTAATTCAACCAGTGTAGTATCTTATCTTTGTTAACAAACTGATACAAGAACTCTCTCCTTCAGAAACACCATCCAGTTCATCTTCCTATATAGAAAATAGGATGTACATGGTACAACATTGAGACTGACTACTGAAATATTTGCTCTGCTAACCTGGTAGAAATTTCTTGTGATGTATGGACCATTGATGTACATGGACTATAAGCACTCAAATTTAACACCACATTAATATGTCAGAGTTTTTGGTTAATTTTGTAGGAGACGAACTGCCAGACAGATCAGATCATGTTTCTGAAGGTGAAGTAGAGTTAAGTTGGATATCCGTGTCTTACGTTTTGCTTCTCCTGGCAATATCCTTTGCAAGCTGTGCACCCCGTTTGCCCTTGAACATTTTCTCTGCTTCCTGACGCTCCTACAGCGACACCACACACAGAGTTAATGGAAATAGGAATACCACATGCATTTAGATGCATTCCTCAGAAGACATGGAAGCGAACTCTCCTACAATACTCCAGCAGGCTGGTGAAAATACCAAAAAGCCAATTTCAAATTAAGAGAAGACACAGTGGTCTTCTTTCTTTGGTAAAGCTCCCTGAAGAAAGTTCACTCTCCTAGTTCCAAGGAGGGGATCCCAGGGAACTAAGAAGGCAATTAAATAAACAATAAAATAATGAACTCCTAATAAAGGGAAAAACCTTCCTAACAAACAGAGCTGCACAAAAGTGGGTTACATTAAGTTCTCCACTAGGAATGTATCTAAGCAGACAATCCACTGTTAAGAGTGTTCACTGTGGCCTCAACGTTTTGCAAACTTTGGAATGGCCAGCATTACATAAAAGAGCTTTAACTTAAAGTTCTATCATAAACTCTGCTATTAGAAAAAAATTTGATGTAACATTTCCCCCCCCCATTTTCATTACAAACTAATGGTAAAATTTACTCATTTAGACAATTTTAATAATCAGTAATAAAAATATAAAGAAAAACACACAACTCTATAATGACTCACAAGCAACAGATTACTACTTACTTTTAGTTTCACTTTCTGGAAATCCAGTACTCTGACTTGTGGAACTTTATAAATCACATACAATCTGTAATGCTTCTTATTGGTTACCGGATTTCTTAGAATACTACGAGAAAAGAAGTAACACAATGGCAAACTTGTTCATGGGACAGCACTCAAAAGGTCTGTTTGAATAGTCTAAGGAACCTATAAATCAAGGAAACATTCACATTCTTCACATTTTAACACTGTAACAATTTACCATTAAGGAAATACATTCAATATTTCTTTGTAAAAGGCATTTTTAATTAACTGATTACATTAAGGTCAAGGCTGGTAAAAGTAACTTTATTTTAAAGGACTTCATTCATTTTGTCACAATATGTAATTCCCATACCTTAGGTAAGTCAGCGATTTGAGAGACGCCAGAGGGTCCAGATCACCCTGTAAAGTAATGGCCACAGGTAAGAACACGAATACCACATGCTATTTTGAGATCTGGAAAGGGAGAGTGCTTTTGAAGCAAGTTGTCTTTTATTTATTTACTTAACTTTTACTCTCTAGCACCAAGCCCAATACTAGCACATCACAAATGTTTAAATAATTTATTTCTTTTCTTTTTTTTGAGACAGAGTCTTGGTCTATCGCCCAGGCTGGAGTGCAGTGGCACAATCTTGGCTCACTGCAAGCTCTGCCTCCCGGGTTCACGCCATTCTCCTGCCTCAGCCCCCTGAGTAGCTGGGACTACAGGAGCCTGCCACCACACCCAGCTAATTTTATTTTGTATTTTTAGTAGAGACAGGTGTCATGCGTGAAGAGACCACTAAACAGGCTTTGTTTGAGCAATAAAGCTTTTTAATCACCTGGGTGCAGGCGGGCTGAGTCCGAAAAGAGAGTCAGCAAAGGGAGATAAGGGTGGGGCCGTTTTATAGGATTTGGATAGGTAAAGGAAAATTACAGTCAAAGCGGGGCTGTTTCTGGTGGGCAGGAGTGGGGGTCACAAGGTGCTCAGTGGGGGAGCTTTTTGAGCCAGAATGAGCCAGGAAAAGGAATTTCACAAGATAATGTCATCGCTTAAGGCAAGGACCAGTCATTTTCACTTCTTTTGTGGTGGAATGTCATCAGTTAAGGCGGGGCACGGCATTTGCACTTCTTTTGTGATTCTTCAGTTACTTCAGGCCATCTGGGTGTCTACGTGCAAGTCACAGGGATGCGATGGCTTGGCTTGGGCTCAGAGGTCTGACAAGGGGGTTTCACCGTGTTAGCCAGGATGGTCTCGATCTCCTGACCTGGTGATCCGCCCGCCTCGGCCTCCCAAAGTGCTGGGATTACAGGTGTGAACCACCAGGCCCGGCCTGGGGCCTCACTCTTAATAGAAATCATATCCCAACACGGACCTGCCCTAAAGAGAAACTGCTGGTACAGACGCAAATTGGGTAGATGGCAGGGGAGGGGTGTGTGTGTGTGCAAGAAGCACAGTGAGAAAAAAATACAGATAAAAACAGGGAGAGCAGAGCCAGAAATTCTCAAAAAGCAAGCTGCCATCTTCAAATAAGTCACAAAAACCACCAGAGGGAGCTCTAGAGCTTGATACTGTTTTACCCCCACTGAAGATGATCCAAAAAGGAAAAAAGAACAAAGTGGTAACATTTGTTACATACACAGTGTAAAACATAATGGTGATGTAGTGATGGGTTTCAAAAAATAATAAATATGTAACAAGCTGAAAGGTGCTGAAATGTTGAAGGTCACTGTACTGTATTGTTTAGGAGGGTAAAGGTGTCAAAGTTTAAAATTAAATGTTGAAGGTCACAGTACAGTGATCTTAACATTTAATTTTAAACTTTTATAAATACGTATGTTTTAATTTCTAGGATGCTAACTCAAGACTGAAAGAGAGTAATTTCTAAACCATTAGAAGGAAAAATAGAATGACAGAAGGAGAGCATGTACAATAAAGGGGAGAAAAAGGATTGAAGAATGGATGGTATAAACAGAAAGCCCCAGAACAGAGAGAAGACAAACTGGAACACACCAGTAATTACATTAAACAGACTAAATATAAATAATTCACTTAAAAGAGCTTTCAGACTGGATCGTAAAAAATTGTAATCAGAGCCGGGCACGGTGGCTCACGGGGCACAGTGGCTCACGCCTATAATCCCAGCACTCTGGGAGGCCGAGGTGGGTGAATCACAAGGTCAAGAGTTCAAGACCAGCCTGACCAACATGGTGAAACTCTGTCTCTACTAAAAAAAAAAAAAATACAAAAATTAGCCAGATGTGATGGTGCCCACCTGTAATCCTAGCTACTTGGGAGGCTGAGGCAGCAGGAGAATCCTTGAACCCGGGAGGCAGAGGTTGCAGTGAGCCGAGATCTCACCACTGCACTCCAGCCACTCCGTCTCAAAAAAAAAAAAAAAAAAAAAATTCCAACCATACAGTTTTCAACAGATAAATCTAAAATACAAGAGGTACAGAAAAGCTGAAAGTAAATTTTGGATGGAAAAAGATTTATCATGCATATAACTAACCAAAAGAAAGATTGTTTTGGTATATCAGGTAAAAGAAACCTCAAGGTAAACAGCATTAATAGAGACAGAGGGTCACAAAATTATAAAAAGGTTCCGTTCACCAGAAAGATATGAGTAATTCAAAATTTGCATGTATCAAAATAAGGCAACTTCAAAATATACAAAACTAAAACTGACAGAACTTCAGGGATAGTCAAATCCACTACCATGCTGTGAGATTCTAACATACCTCTCTAACTGATAAGCCCAGTGGTCTTCATTTTTGCAAACAGCTTTAAATACAACTATAATTTCTCTAACAGCACCTATCATGAGACACATTACCTATAAATATGTATTTCTGGTTGAATACTTCACACACTTTAGAAAGGACATGGCCATGGACCAGTGCTTTCTTACATTTGTAGTCACGCATCTCCTTGAGAATCTAAAGGATGCTATGGACCTCGTCCACAAGGAAAGGAACACAGTTCATTCTCAACAATCAGGAAAGTATGGGAGGAAGGTTAGGTCACAAAATAAAGTTATGCAATTTTTTTTTTTTTTTTTAGATGGAGTCTCGCACTATTGCCCAGACTGGAGTGCAGAGGCATGATCATGGTTCACTGCAGCCTCGACTGACTGCTAGGGCTCAACTGATCCTCCCACTTCAGCCTCTGGAATACTTGGGACCACAGATGCACGCTACCACATCTGGGTTTTTTTTTTTGAGATAAGAGTCTCACTCTTCGCCCAGGCTGGAGTGCAGTGGCATGATCCCAGCTCACTGCAACCTCTGCCCCCTGGGTTCAAGCAATTCTCCTGTCTCAGCCTCCCGAGAAGCTGGGATTACAGGTGCCCACCACCATACCCGGCTAATTTTTGTATTTTTAGTAGAGACGGGGTTTCTCCATGTTCGAACTCCTCACCTTGTGATCCGCCTGCCTTGGCCTCCCAAAGTGCTGGGATTACAGGCATGAGCCACTGTGCCTGGCCTTTTTTTTTTTTTTTATTACTTATAGAGAGAGACGAGGTCTCACTATGTTGCCCAGGCTGGTCTAGAACTCCTGAGTTCAAATGATCCTCCCACCTTGGCCTCCCAAAGTGCTTGGATTACAGGCATGAGCTATGGCACCTGGCCTACAATATAAATTTAAGCATCCAGTGTTTAAGTGAATAAGTTAGGTTACAAAACAATATACAGTATTTCAATTATGTTAAAAATTGGATACACAGAGCAGAAATTTTTAAAAAGCATAAAAACAGTTCCAAGTGGACTGTTCATCTAATGTGAAGAGTAAAACAAGGTTTTTAGACTAGAACTGTTCAACAAGATTTAATGCACATCAGATATGTAATCTAAAATTTTCTAGCAGCCATGTTAAAATAAATAGGTGAAACTAATTTTAACAATATGCTGTTTAACCTATTACCAAAACATTACCACTTCAACATTGATATAAAATTACTGAGATAGTTTACTTTTTTTTTTTGTACTTAAGTCTTTGAAATCCAGTGTGTACAGTTCTAGCACATCTTAATTGTGAGTAGCCACCTGTAGTTATTGGTACTATATTGGACACTGCAATTCTAGAAAACAACATAGGAGTTTACAACCCTGGAATAGGGGAAGCTTAAACTTCAAAAGGGCTACAATATTGGACTGCACCTAAATTAGGAACTTCTCTAACAGGACACCCTAAGTCAAAGGGCAAGTAAGAGTAGGAAAATATTTGCAACATACAGCTGCAGAACCCAAAAGGCCCAGATCCTGAATTAAGAAAAAGACAAGCGGATACTGAGATCATTTTCTATGAGATTTTCTAGATTCTGTAAATTTTCTGTAGGAAGAACATAGTACCTTTAACTCCACCCACCAAATACATTTTCCTTCTGTGTAACTTACCAGTTCCACGAGACTATTATTGGTGAGAATGAGTTCTGTCAGACAGGGCAGAGCCTGATCAAGTCCCTCACCTATACGGCTAAAATAAAAATAGAGTCTTAGTAAAAGTGAAAATTAAATAAGCTCACAATTTTAATTACCTCCTTGCTCAGAGGATCTCAAAGAGACACAGATCCTTCATCCAACACCCTGACAAAGAGGAAACAAAGCAAAAAGAACCCTTTTCTGAGGCCACAGCGTCAGCAACAGAAGTGGGATTTTAGAACCCATGCCTATGGGACACTGCCTGGGGCTAATTCTACTGTCACACTGTCTAGTGGAAGCTGAGAAAAGGTGCAACTCCTGGGTGGCACAATCTATTTAACTCACTTCATGATTTTTTGTGCAGGCAGCGCAGAAATACAAATAATTCTGCATTCACAGCTCAGGTACAAGACACAGCAACTATACTATAGGAGAATGGTTAACCTTCGAGATATATTTCTATCTGAAGGAAATCCCACTCACCATCCAGTACCTTTAAAGACATTATCTACACACCAAGTGCTTTTTTTTCCAATAAAGTTTACACAGAGCTGATGAAGACAGGGTCAAAAAAGATCTCAATTTCAATAAGTAACAGTCTAGAAAGTTGCAGTTAAAAAAAAAATAGCAGAGACGCTCAGTCAAAAGTATAATTGTTACCTTTATATATCCTTTTACTATGACCCCTTTGATAATTGTTCTAGAAGCCAAAATGTATACAAAGCAACATGTTTTTAATTAGAAACTTATCATGAAAATAAAAATACATGATTTCCGAACAGATACAAGACTAGACTAAAGCCAGGTTAATCTCTGGATCTCTATAGGAAAAGTGATGTTCATTTCTCATTTTAAGAAAAAACATGTATTGAACGTGGCTTCCATTATGGAAAAAATATTTTTTAAACATATAAAAATTAAAAAAAAAAAAACATGTAGGTTTAACCGGTAGTACGTGCTACAACTTCTTCAGGGAACACTGCAACATTTACCCTAGGGGGAAAAAATTACTTTCCCCTACAGGCACTTACCATATTCTGTTGTTGTTCACTAACAATGTTTTCAGTCTTCTCAACAAAGGAAAACCATCCAGTTTCCTGATCTCATTGTCAGAAAAATCAATAGCATCAAACTGGTCTAATGTAGCACCTAGATTTTCAATGACGGGAATTTTATACCCTGTAAAACGGAGGAAAAAAACACATAAGAGGTATTAATATAACTAAACAGCCCCTTAAAACATTAGCAGTATTTCACAGTATCTGATTCCAGGCTTTGATTTATTCAGGAAGTATTACCTAGCACCTATGCCATGTCATACATGCCTTGCCACTGTACAAGATACTAGAGAGAAAATGCTGAACGAGTCTCAAGTACCCAGTGCCATGAAGCTTACAATCTAATGACAACAAGGACAAGAACAATAATAATGGGTGATATAGGTAGCTAACATTTATAAGAACATTTACAAAGTGCCTCACACTGTTCTAAGTCGTTTGGGCTAGTTAAGCGGAATCCGCACAACAGGAATTTACACTTTGAGCTGCTTAGTCTCAGTGCCCAAACAGCATTCAAACATTGTGGATAACAGTTCTCCACTCTTGCATCTCCACGGGCCAGATTCTTAGAACCCATCAGAACAGCCTCAAGATATGACAGTTCTCCCTCCCCTCCCCCAGCTCCAATTCAGAGTTGAAGAACTCAATGGTTTACATAGAGTAATAAATCTGTGAACACTCAAATGTTAATTTGTCCAATTTGAGCATAATTATTGTGTTAGGCACTATATTCCGAAGAAGCAAGGTCTACTAAAAAAGAATTCACCCAAAGTTAAAGGACACAATTCAGAGCTATACTACACGTACTGCATCAAAATACATATTTTCAACACTGCACGTACTCCATAAAGAGAAGTAGCAGAGATCATCAAAAGTGGTGAGTTGGGCCGGGCGCAATGGCTCAAGCTTGTAATCCCAGCACTTCGGGAGACCGCGGCGGACGGATCACCTGAGGTCGGGAGTGCGAGACCACCCTGACCAACATGGAGAAACCCTGTCTTTACTAAAAATACAAAATTAGCCGGGCGTGATGGCGCAGGCCTGTAATCCCAGCTACTCGGGGGGTTGAGGCAGGAGAATCGCTTGAACCCGGGAGGCAGAGGTTGCAGTGAGCCGACATCGCGCCATTGCACTCCAGCCTGGGCAACAAGAGCGAAACTCCGTCTCAAAAAAAAAAAAAAAAAAAAAAAAAAAAGTGGTGAGTTGCTCTTGAACTGAACCTTTCTCTAAGAAACTTAATTTCAACAAAATAAAAATACTGGGGGCCGAGCGCGGTGGTTCACGTCTGTAATCCCAGCACTTTGGGAGGCCAGCGGAGGCGGATCACTTGAGGTTAGGAATTCGAGACCAGCCTGACCAACATGGCGAAACCCCGTCTCTACTAAAAATACAAAAATTAGCCAGGCGTGGTGGCTCACGCCTGTAATCCCAACAACTCGGGAGGCTTGAGGCACAGGAATCACTTGAACCGGGGAGGCGGAGGTTGCAGTGAGGCAAGATCACGCCACTGCACTCCAGCTGGGGCGAAAGAGCGAGACTCCATTTCAACACAACACAACACAACACACTGGGATTTCCCAAAGGTCAGCAAGAAATCTAAGCAGATCCCGCAGCGATGCTGCTCCAAAGCCATAGGTCCCCGTGGGAACAAATCTCAGGCTATGGCTGCATGGTCTTATCCCCAGAGAAGTTGCTCTTCATATCCTTTTTAAAGTCGTCTCCTGAAATGCCAACTAGCTAGCTGCCCTCCCAATATCTTACCAAGTCTTGCTAAGGTTGAAATAGTACAGGAATCTGAGTAATTGCGAGCGCTTCCACAACTTACACACAGCACAGGGCGGTGCAAACCTGGGTCACACAGTTCAATTTTTAAACCGTTTTCATAAAGGGGAAACGCCAGACAAAGCTACTAAGTAGAAAATACTGGGGGAAACAATCGCTGTTGTTCGGGGACTTAGTTTCCTCCCTCACATTAGGAACAATGAACACATATCCCATCTACGCTCAAAATATCATCTGGCGGCAAGTATTAAGAACAAATCACTCGCCCTGCACTAGCATTACAACCATTAACGAGCCGCTCTTCCGGGCCCTCAAACAGAGCCAACTGCGAAACAACCAAGCAAGGCCTAATAGAGTCCCACGAGTATGCACTAGGAAGTAATGAAGTCACTCGTGCCTGGCAAAAGGCACGGCGGTAACAGAAGGCTCCCAAGAACCTAACGGGATGCTCATTTGGCAACAACAGCAACAATCAGGCCCGGCGTTCCCTGCGCAGCCCGGTCGGAGCCCAAACAACCGACCCGCGGGCCAAGCTCCGGCCTTCGGTGCACGCGGCAGAGCGCGGATAATAAGGCGACGCGGTGCCGCCCGGGGACTGGCTGCCCACGCCCTCGGACTCACCTCGGAGGTCCAGCTCCCGGTCGCGCACCGCGTTGGTGTACTGCGCCGCCTGCTCGATCAGCTCCGCCGTCAGCTTGACCATCCTGCTGCCTCCCGTTTTCTCGCGCCGTGGAAAGCCCGTGGCCTCCCGCCAGCGAGAAGTCCCAGCGTGCCCCGCGCCCCACCGCCAGGCAGCACCAATCGCAGCCGCCGAGTGCGCGCGCAGCTCGCCCGCCAGGCCGAAGCAATCGAAGAGCCACGCCCCCGGGGTCGTTCTTGCCGGAAGTCTTGCCGCACGCAGGGGATGTGTCTGGTTCTGGGTTGTTTCCTGGGGTGTGTTTGGAGTCTGGAGCACCTATGACTCCAGACGTTGGTGTTTAAAAGTTAAGGCGAATGTGGAAGCACCCGAGGGGAACTTTTTCATGCATTAGCGCACCTTGAGGTGGGACGGGAAGCTGTGACTGCTCTCCCTCCACCAGCCGGCGCGGGGACCCGTGGGGTTCAGTGAAGGGTCCAGGAGTTCAGGTACCCCTCCCGGGCCTGGGCCTTGGCTCGGGGTTACAGTGTGAGATCCCGGCCTAGGTGGCCCGCCCGGGGCAGGTCGCCGGGACAACCCCACAGCTCCGCAAGTCCAACCTGGCCTAGGGCACGGTAGGGTTTGCGGTTAAGCTTGTGGCCTTTAGACTTCTGAATATTCATATGAAGTATGATATACAGAAAAGTGTGCATATGAGGAATTTACAGCGTGATTAATGACCAGAGTGAACACAACTGCTTAGCCGACACCGAGATCCAAAAAACCACTATTCTGAAAGCTTCCCTCTTTCCCAAAGGCAACCGCGAACTCAACACTACAGATTCATTTTGCTTGCTTTTGATATAAATAGAATCATGCAGTATGCTTTTTTTGGCCTAGTTTCTTTGCGTCTATATTATGTCTGGAGTCCATCCAGGTTGCGTACAGAGATGGTTTGTTTGCTTTCGCTGCTGAAGAGAATTCCGCTGTATATATTATACCATAAATTACTTATTCTGCTGTTGACGGACATCAAAGTTGTTTTCTGTTTAGGGCTATTCCAAGTAATCCTGCTATGAATTTTCTGGTACGTGGATCTGATGCACATTTGCATGAGTTTCTCCTGGAGTGGAATTGCTGGGACACAGGGTATGATATCTATCATCAATAAGTAATGCCCAACAGTTACACCAAGAGGCTGAAATAATATACACACTCCAGTGGTGTGTAAGGGTTTTCATGGCTTCCAGCTTCAACCTTGTTGGCATTTTAAGTCTATAACTTTAGCCATTCTGACGGGTGTGTGGTGGTATGGCTTTGCTTTTCTCTAATAACTAATGAAGCTGAGAACTTTCTCATGTGTATGGTGCCCATTCTGATAGCTTCCTTTGTTAAGTGTTCTTGCGAGTCCTTGGCTCATTTTTTTCCTTATGGAGTTGTCTGCCTTTTTTCTTATTGATTCTTGGAATTTCTTTATATATTAGGGATATGAACACACTCTGTGGCTTGCCTTTTCACTCTTAATGGTGTTGTTTGATGATTAGAATTTTTTTTTTTTTTTTAAGAAAGGGTCGCTTTGTCACCTAGGCCGGAGTGCAGTGGTGCCATCAGGACTCACTACAGCCACGACCTCTCAGGCTCAAAAGATCCTCCCCCTCAGCCTCCCAAATAGCCGGGACTATAAGCACAGGCCAACAGGCCTGGCTAACTTTTGTATTTTTTGTAGAGATGAGATTTCCCCATGTTGTCCAGGCTGGTCTTGAACTCCTGAGCTCAAGTGATCCAACCACTTC